>NC_092236.1:35187519-35227519 GCF_036320965.1 Panulirus ornatus
ATATATATTCATAATTTTCCCCTTTCCCCCTCAGTGAGGTAGCGTTAAAAACAAAAGGACTGGGCCTTTTGGGAAACAAAAAAAACCCAAAACCCGACCCCCTTCCTTTTCCTTTCCCCTTTTGGAAAAAAAAGAAAAGAGAGGTAAAGTTTCCCCCCCCCACCCCTTCCCTTTTTTTTCCCCTTTTACGACACGCAAAGGGGGTACGTTGGGGAAGGGACTTTCCCCCTATCCCCAAAATTTTTTAAAAATAAAATAAATATAATATATATTTTTTATATTTTAAAATATTTTAATATAAAAAATAAAATAAAAAAATATATAAATATATTTTTTTTTTTTATACTTTGTCGCTGCCCCCCCGTTTTGCGAAGTAGCGCAAAAAGGAAAAAAGGGGAAAAAAATGGCCCCCCCCCCCCATACACATGTATTAAAATACGTCCCACCGCAAAAAATTTAAAATTTTTTTTTTTAAAAACAAAACTTTCCTTTGGGGGGGCCCCCGACCCCTTTTTCCCTGCCTTGATTCAATTTCCCCGGCAGCACGTCCAACCCCCGGGATTTCACACGCCCAAATTTTCCCCTATCCCTTGCCCTCCCTTTTTACCTCCGGGAGGGTTTAGGCCCCCATCACACAAAATCTTTTTCACCCATCTTTTCCCCCTCCAATTTTTTTCTCCCTCTTTTTTCCCTTTCTCCCCCCCCCTCCGAACATATATCCTTTTTGGGGGAAACTTTTCCCCCACTCATCCCCTCCAGGGGCCCAAACCACTTCAAAAACACTCTCTTTTGGGTCTATCAACCACGCTCTTTTTTTTTCACACTCACTCTACCCTTACGTTTCCACCATCAAACCCCCCTCCACCACACATTTTCCTCCCAAAATCTTAAAATTTCCCGCAGATCCCTCCCCTGCGCCCCAACTAAATCCCCAAACCCCCCTCGCAACCCTACAACATTTTTGGAAACCCCATTCCCTTTTAAAAAACCCATTTTTGCTTTCCGAGATTGGGGGCTCCGCCCTTCCCCCACACTTCAAGGCCCCAAATTTTTTTGCCCCCCCCCCACCCTTTATCTACTTTCCGGGTTCCTTTGGTTTCCCTTTGGCCAAAATCCCTCCCGATTCTAAAAAACCCTTCCTCCCGGGGTTTTTTTTTTCCCCCCCAAACCCCTCCCAATTTTAAATCGACCCCCAACCACTGAAACCCAAAAACCCCGGGGCCCTTTTTCACAAATTTCTCTTAAAATTTCCCTTTTTCCCCCACCTTTTCCCAAAGTCAAATTTACCCGCTTCGAATTTTTTTCACAGGGAAAAAAACCACCAGCGCTGTTCCCTCAGCGAACAACAACTGACCACATTTCCCAAACTCCCCTTTTAAAACCCCAACGCCTTCAAAATTTTTAACATAAAAATAAATTCAAACCTCCAACAGCCAGGATGAACCCAACCCCCTGGGCAAGAGGGAGGGGCTAACCACTACTAAGGGGACTGTATAATAGGAAACAACTTTTCGGGAAAATTTAAAAAACCGAAAACCCCCCGGCTCACAAGGGAGCAAAGGGGGCTAACCCTTTTTTCCAACAGACCAAAAAAAGCCAGCTGTTTCGTTTTTCGATCCTAACTACAACCCCCGGGGGTATAATTTTAAACGAAGGGAAGCATATGAAAGCGCCCCGTTTAAAAAGAACAAAAAAACCTCCCCCCCAACCCGGATCGAAACCCGGGACCGCGTGCAAAGGCAGGCATGTAACGCTGGCAAAGGGACGTATAATAGGAAACAACTATTTGAAAAACTAAGTACTCGAAACCCTTCGGGCTCACAATGGTGTCAACGGGTCTATACCGGCAAATTTGGGTAGACGCACCCTACCAGCGGGTAGCGTTTTACCGAACCTAACTGTTTCAAAAGCGGAGGTTAAAATGAATACGAAAAAAAGTGCATATGAACGGCGCATAAAGAATGCGTTGTACTTTTTGGTTTTGGTAAAACCCATCAGCGGGGTATTTCCTTTTTTTGGGTTTGGAATAAACCCGGGGGGGAAAACCCCGTTGCTAACCATTGTGAGACAAGGGTTAAATTTGATACAAGTACTTCGAAAAAGGGGGTTTTCCCAAAATACAGTCCCATTTAAGCCGGGCCGGGATGCCCGCCCTTTCAATGGGGGCCCCCGGTTCGATCCCGGCTTTTGGAGGGTTTTTATGTTCTAGGGAAAATGCGCCCTTTAAATGCCATTATTGTAAAGTATTAAAATAAATATAAAAATTTATATATAATAATTTTAATAAAAAAAATATTTTTAAAATAATATATAATTTTATTAAAATAAAATATATTAAAATATTTATATATATATATATGTGTGAAATTCCCCAAAAGTCCACGGGGAAAATTAAACACGAAAATTTTCCCCCAATGAACTTTCGTGCAAAAACATATAATCGGGGGCACACAAAGGGGAAACTTTAAAAGTCATTTATATACATCGAAGAGGGCGAAACTAGGACGCCCTTTGGGGAAACATTCGTTTGCCAAAACCCTACAACGCTTTCAAAACACAAATTTTTTTAAATTTTCATCAAAAAATAAAGGGTTTTCTAATTTCTATTAAAAAAACACAATATTTAAAAATTTTAAAAAACATTTTTATTTAATAATTTAAAAATTGAATATATTTCTCTTTTGGGAATTTTAAATTTTGAGGTTTTAAAACTGAGGGTGGCGTTACTTCAGTCAATACAATGATCATGGGGGTTTTTAAAAAATTTTATTAAAAAAGGCATTTTTTTCTTGGGCCCCTTCTTTAAATATTTTAAGGGTTTCTTTAAGGCCCAACAAAAAAATCCTTAAACCCCTCACCCAAAAATAAGAAATTTTTCACAGTTTTCCCAAGAAAAGTTATAGATGCAAACCCAAGGGGGAATTTTTTTGGTGAATTTCCCATTTTAAAAAATTTTTTATTTGGATAATTGGGTTTATAAAGGGAACAAAAACCTTTAAAGGGTTTAAGCAACCCTGGAAACAAAGTGAAAAAAATCATTAAAAGGGAAAAACTAAAAGATTTTTTGGGGTCCAAAAAAGGGTTTAAACTTTAACCCCTAAAAAACAAAGAGGGGTTTGGGGTAAATTAAAAGGGGGTTTAAACCCAAAAAAAAAACTACGGGACTTTAACTTAATTTCCCCAAAGAATTAAAATCTTCTCACCTCATCACCAATAAAACCCGGACTGCAAAAAATGTAATTTCCCCGAGGAACAAAATGGGAAATGATGATAAAAATTTTAAATCAGCATATTTGGGGTGGTAATTTTGAAAAAGAGCATACATTTTGGGTTTCTTTTTATATGCTAAAAAATTTAAAATTTTTCCGGGGGAAGGGTCATGAAAACTTAAAAAATGGTAACAAAACCAAAAATTTTTTTTTTCTACAGTAAATTCAAAGGAAGGGAAATAAAATTTTTAAGTAAGGGGAGAAATATTTGTAAATTTTCATTTGTTGGCCAAACGCAAAGAACACCATCCACATACCTAAACCAAATTGCATTCGAAAGTAAGATATCCTTCAGTAATTTTGTGTATAAAAATTCCATATAAAGACTACTTAGGACAGGGGAAAGAGGGTTCCCCATTGCCATACCAAATTTTTGAGCATAATAATATCCATCAAATTAAAATACACAGTCTTTTATACACAATTTTATGAGTTCAATGAAATTAGACTACGAAACAGGTAAATGAATATCATCTAAGACATCAAATAAATATTCTAAAAGTTCATCATCTGGAACTTTAGTGAAAAGTGAGGAAACATCAAAGCTAACTAGATTGAAATCAAAATTTATATTGACATTGTTTAGCTTGTTGACTAAATCTATATTGTTCATGATATTAGAATTTGATACCTTACCCACTAAAGGGCTTAATAAGGAGACTAACCATTTTGATAATTTATATGTGATGGAGACTGCTAAACTCACTATAGGTCTTCCTGGAAAATTTTGTTTATGTTTTTTGATAAGTCCATACACATATGGCAATGAAGGGGACAAAAAGACAAATTTTTTATAAGAGAAATTTTACCTTTCAACAACAACTTCATTTCTTTATCAAAGTGAGACTTAACTGCTTCTAATGGACTTTTACTAAGTTTAGAATATGTTGTGTTATTATTTAGAAGATCATTAATTTTAGATAAATAGTTACTTTTGTCTAAAATCACAACAGTGTTAGCCTTATCTGCTTTAGTAATATGTATATCCGTGTCTTTTTCTAAGGTGTTAATAGCTCATATGAATCTTTTACGGGAATTAGCTTCCACTGGTTTTGAAAAACTTGCACACACTAAACCCTTCCAAACATTAATATCATCATTACTTAAATAACTGTATTTTTCTAAATTACAAAAAGACTTTATTAGAACAGGTTTACCATAAAAGATGAGTTTGTGTTCTTGGTCCAGTCGCTGTTTTCAATAAGATGGTCCAACTTACGATTAAGTGACACTTGTATCCTATGCGTTCTTTCCTCAATTCATCATAGCAATAGTCAAACATCCGGTTCTTCCAGTGTGTCCGTATTGTCATTTGAAAGACACGTTTCTTCTCTCTTGAAATGCGGAAAGCCTACGCCATTTCAAGTTTCTTTAATTCAATATTTTTCTTTAAAATAATATTTTGAAATTGGTCAAATGGTCGACCAGACAGCTGCAACAAACGTTGAGGTAGGACAGATCTTGGCATCACTTGTTCATCAAGGAATTTCCTAAGGAATTCAAATCGTAACTTCCGTTGGTGAGCCTTGATTAGCGAATTGGAGAAAGCAGTAACGAAAGAAGAAAGTCCAGGACAGCTTGTAGAGAAGTAATAGAAGAGCCGTGTGGAATCCATGTTGGAAAGGATCACAATTTTGTGCGTGATCAAGATATTCCTGTAAGTCCACGGGGAAAATGAAACATGAAAAGCTCCCAAGTGCACTTTCCTGTAATAATCACATCATCAGGGGAGACACAAGAGAGAAATATAACAGTCAGTTGATATACATCGAAGAGACGAAGCTAAGACGCCATTTGGTAAACATGTGAATGTCCAAAACATACATCGCGCGTTCATAAACTTATCATTTTACAAATCTTATCAACAATAGAGTTATCTAATTTGTATAAACCATCACTAATATTGAGATTATAATTCTTTGTGTATTTGATAATCGAAGATTCAATGATATTTTTCTTGGTAATAGAGTTAGAGTTAACAAATGAGATGGCGTTACTCCAGTAAATACAATGATCATTGTTTTTAACATGATTAAACAAGGCATTTGATTCTTGTCCCGTTCTTATACTATATTTATGTTGCTTAAGTCTAACAAAAACATCCTTACCAGTCTGGCCAACAAAAAATTTATCACAGTTTCCACAAGGAACTTTATAGATGCAACCAAGAGAATTTTCTCGTGAATTCCTGATTAAGATATTCTTTATAGTATTATTGTTGATAAAGGTAATATTAACGTTAAAGGATTTAAGCAACATGGGAAGCAAAGTGAAATTATTAATAAAGTGAGAACTAAAAGATTCTTGGTGTCAATTTGAGGTTTGGGCTCAACTGTATAAAATGATGTCTTTGCTAAGTTAAGGGATTTATCAATGAAAGATCTACGGTACTTTAACTTAGATCCAATGGAATATATCTTCTCAAACTCATCATCAATAAACTCTGCACTGCAAATACGTAATGCCCTAAGGAACATAGATTGAAATGATGATAATTTAACTTAGTCATATTGAGAGAAGTAATAATGAGATATATGAGCACACATTAGTGGGTTTTCTGTATATGCTAAACTTAAACTTGTTTCCTTGTCTATGGATCATGCAATCTGAAAATGGTAACATACTATTATTTTCAGTTTCTACAGTAAATTTGATGGAAGGTACTAAATTGTTAAGTAAGGGGAGAAATATTTGTAAATTTTCATTTGTTGGCCAAACGCAAAGAAAACCATCAAAATACCTAAACCAAATTGCATTACAAGGTAAGATATCCTTCAGTAATTTTGTGTATAAAAATTCCATATAAAGATTACTTAGTACAGGTGAAAGAGGGTTCCCCATTGCCATACCAGATTTTTGAGCATAATAATCTCCATCAAATTGAAATAAACAGTCTTTTATACACAATTTCATGAATTCAATGAAATTAGACTTTGAAACAGGTAAATGAATATTATCCAAGACATCAAATAGGTATTCTAAAAGTTCATCATCTGGAACTTTAGTGATAAGTGAGGAAACATCAAAGCTAACTAAATTGAAATCAAAATCTATATTGACATTGTTTAGCTTGTTGACTAAATCCATATTGTTCATGATATTAGAATTTGACACCTTACCCACTAAAGGGCTTAATAAGGAGACTAAACATTTTGATAATTTATATGTGATGGAGCCTGCTAAACTCACTATAGGTCTTCCTGGAAAAATTTTTTCATGTGTTTTGATAAGTCCATACACATATGGCAATGAAGGGAACAAAGATGACAAATTTTTCATAAGAGAAATTTTACCTTTCAACAACAACTTCATTTCTTTATCAAAGTGAGACGTAACTGCTTCTAAGGGATTTTTACTAAGTTTAGAATATGTTGTGTTATCATTTAGAAGATCATTCATTTTAGAAAAATCTTTTAGGAAAATTAGCTTTCACTGGTTTTGACAAACTGGCATACACTAAACCCTTGCAAATATTAATATCATCATTACTTAAATTACTGTATTTTTCTAAATTACAAAAAGACTTTTGACGTCAACACAGCTGGCTTCTATGTTAGAGCACACAAAACTTAAACCATGGCCAAATGCACACAAGGAATCTTTATCTAGTTGTTTATTAAAACAGGTTTACCACAAACGATGAGTTTGTGTTCTTGGTCCAGACGCTGTTTTCAATAAGATGGTCCAACTTACGATTAAGTGACACTTGTAGCCTATTGCGTTCTTTCCTCAGTTCATCATAGCAATAGTCAAACATCCGGTTCTTCCAGTGTGTCGGTATTGTCATTTGAAAGACACGTTTCTTCTCTCTTGAAATACGAAAAGCCTCCTCCATTTCAAGTTTGTTTAATTCAATATTTTCTTTAAAATAATATTTTGAAATTTCAAATGGTCGACCAGACAGCTGCAACAAACGTTGAGGTAGGGCAGATCTTGGCATCACTTGTTCATCAAAGCATTTCCTAAGGAATTCAAATCGTAACTTCACTTGGTGAGCCTAGATTATCGAATTGGAGAAAGCAGTAACGAAAGGAAAAACTCCAGGACAGCTTGTAGAGAAGTAATAGAAGAGCCGTGTGGAATCCGTGTTGGAAAGGATCACAATTTTGCGCGTGATCAAGATATTCCTATAAGTCCACGGGGAAAATGAAACACGAAAAGCTCCCAAGTGCACTTTCCTGTAATAATCACATCATCAGGGGAGACACAAGAGAGAAATATAACTGTCAGTTGATATACATCGAAGAGACGAAGCTAAGACGCCATTTGGCAAACATGTGAATGTCCAAAACATACAACGCGCGTTCATAAACTTATCATTTTACAAATCTTATCAACAATAAAGTTTCGTAATTTGTATAAACCATCACTAATATTGAGTTTATAATTCTTTGTGTATTTAGTAATCGAAGATTCAATGATATTTTTCTTGGTAATAGAGTTAGAGTTCACAACTGAGATGGCGTTACTTCAGTCAATACAATGATCATAGTTTTTAACATGATTAAACAAGGCATTTGATTCTTGTCCTGTTCTTATTCTATATTTATGTTGCTTAAGTCTAACAGAAAGATCCTTGCCAGTCTGACCAACATAAGATTTAACACAGTTTCCACAAGGAAGTTTATAGATGCAACCAAGATAATTTTCTCGTGAATTCCTGATTAAGATATTCTTTATAGTATTATTGTTGCTAAAGGTAATATTAACATTAAAATATTTAAGCAACATGGGAAGCAAAGTGAAATTATTATTAAAAGGGAGAACTAAAAGATTCTTGGTGTCAATGGGAGGTTTGGGCTCCACTCTATAAAATGATTTCTTTGCTAACTTAAGAGATTTATCAATGAAAGATCTAGGGTACTTTAACTTAGATCCAATAGAATATATCTCCTGAAACTCATCATCAATAAACTCTGGACTGCATATACCTAATGCCCTAAGGAAAATAGATTGAAGTGATGATAATTTAACTTTGTCATGTTGAGATGAGTAACAATGGATATATGAGCATACATTGGTGAGTTTTCTGCATACGCTAAACTTAAACTTGTTTCCTTGTCAATGGATCATGCAATCTAAAAATGATAACACACCATTATTTTCATTTTCTAAAGTAAATTTTAAGAGAGAAGAAATGTGCCTTTCAAATGGGAATACCGACACACTGGAAGAGCCGGATGTTGGACTATTGCTATCATGAATTAAAGAGAGGACGCAATAGGCTACAAGTGTCACTTAATCGTAAGTTGGACCATCTTATTGAAAACAGCGATTGGACCAAGAATACACACTCATCTTTTGTGGTAAACCTGTCTAATATACAACTAGATAAAGATTCCTTGTGTGCACTAGGCTATGCTTTAAGTTTTGTGTGCTCCAACAGAGAAGCCAGCTGTGTTGATGTCACAAAGTCTTTTTGTAACTTCGAAAAATACAGTAATTTAAGTAATAATGATATCAATATTTGCAAGTGTTTAATGTATGCCAGTTTGTCAAAACCAGTGGAAGCTAATTGCCCTAAATGATTCATATGAGCTATTAACAACTTAAAAAAAGACAAGGATATACATATTACTAAAGCAGATAAGACTAATACTGTTGTAATTTTAGACAAAAGTAAATATTTATCTAAATAAATGATCTAAATGATAACACAACATATTCTAAACTTAGTAAAAATCCCTTAGAAGCTGTTAATTCTCACTTCAATAAAGAAATGAAGTTGTTGTTGAAAGGTAACGTTTCTCTTATCAAAAATTTGTCACCTTTGTCCCCTTCATTGCCATATATGTATGGACTTATCAAAACATATAAACAAAATTTTCCAACAAGACCTATAGTGAGTTTAGTAGGCTCCATCACATATAAATTATCAAAATGGTTAGTCTCCTTATTAAGCCATTTAGTAGGTAAGGTGTCAAATTCAAATATCATGAACAATGTAGATTTAGTCAACAAGTTAAACAATGTCAATATTAATTTTGATTTCAAGCTAGTTAGCTTTGATGTTTCCTCACTTTTCACTAAAGTTCCAGTTGATGACCTTTTAGAATATTTATTTGATGTCTTGGATGATATTCATTTACCTGTTTCAAAGTCTACTTTCATTGAAATGATAAAATTGTGTATAAAGGAATGTGTATTTCAATCTAAGGAAGGTTATTATGCTCAAAAAATTGGTATGGCAATGGGTAACTCTCTTTCCTCTGTACTAAGTAATCTTTTTATGGAATTTTTTAAAACAAAATTACTGAAAGATATCTTACCTTCTAATGCAATTTGGTTTAGGTATGTATATGATGTTCTTTGTGTTTGGCGATCAAATGAAAATTTACAAATATTTCTCCACTTAAAAATTTTGTACCTTCCATCAAATTTACTGTAGAAAATGGAAATAATGGTATGCTGCCATTTTAAGATTGCATGATCCATAGACAAGGAAACAAGTTTAAGTTTAGCATATACAGAAAACCCACCAATGTATGCTCATATATCTCATTATTACTCCTCTCAATATGACTGAGTTAAATTATCATCATTTCAATCTATGTTCCTTAGGGCATTACGTATTTGCAGTCCAGAGTTTATTGATAATGAGTTTGAGAAGATATATTCCATTGGATCTAAGTTAAAGTACCCTAGATCTTTCATTGATAAAACCCTTAAGTCAGCAAAGAAATCATTTTATAGAGTTGAGTCTAAACGTCCCATTGACACCAAGAATCTTTTAGTTCTCCCTTTTAATAATAATTTCACTTTGTTTCCAATGTTGCTTAAATCCTTTAATGTAAAAGTTGCCTTTAGCAACAATAATACTATAAAGAACATCTTAATCACGAATTCATCAGAAAATTCTTTTGGTTGCAACTATAAAGTTCCTTGTGGAAACTGATAAATTTTATGTTGGTCAGACTGGTAAGGATCTTTCTGTTAGACTTAAGCAACATAATTATAGTATAAGAACGGGACAAGAATCAAATGCCTTGTTCAAACATGTTAAAAACTTTGATCATTGTATTAGCTGGAGTAACGCTATCTCAGTTGTTAACTCTAACTCTATTACCAAGAGAAATATCATTGAATCTTCTATTATTAAATAGACAAAGAATTATGATCTTAATATTAGTGATGGGTTATACAAATCAGACAACTTTATAGTTGATAAGATTTGTAAAACGATAAGTTTATGAACGCTCGTTGTATGTTTTGGACAATCACATGTTTACCAAATGGCGTCCTACGTTCGTCTCTTCGATGTATATGAACTGACTTAAAATTCTCTCTTGTGTCTCCCCTGATGATGTGATTATTACACGAAAGTACACTTGGAAACTTTTCGTGTTTCATTTTCCTCGTGGACGTCATAGGAATATCTCGATCACGCGCAAAATTGTGATCCATTTCAACATGGATTCCACACGGCTCTTCTATTACTTCTCTACAAGCTTTCGTGTACTTTCTCCTTTCGGTACTGCTTTCCCCAATCCACTAATGAAGGCTCACCAACTGAAGGTACGATTACAATTTCTTAGGAAATGCCTTGATGAACAAGTGATGCCAAGATTTGTCGTACCTGAACGTTTGTTGCGGCAGTCTGGTCGACCATTTGACCAATTTCAAAATATTATTTTAAAGAAAAATATTGAATTAAAGAAACTTGAAATGGAGGAGGCTTTTCACACTTGAAGAGAGAAGAAACGTGCCTTTCAAATGACAATACCGACACACTGGAAGAACCGGATGTTGGACTATTGCTATGATGAATTGAGGAAAGAACGCAATAGGCAACAAGTGTCACTTAATAGTAGGTTGGACCATCTTATTGAAAACAGCGACTAGATCAATAACACAAACTCATCTTTTGTGGTAAACCTGTCTAATAAACAATTACATAAAGATTCCTTGTGTGCATTAGGCTATGGTTTAACTTTTGTGTGCTCCAACAGAGAAGCCAGCTGTGTTGCTGTCACAAAGTCTTTTGTAATTTAGAAAAATACAGTTATTTAAGTAATGATGATATTAATATTTGCAAGGGTTTAGTGTATGCCAGTTTGTCAAAACCAGTGGAAGCTAATTGCCTTAAAAGATTCATAAGAGCTATTAACATCTTAAAAAAAGACAAGGATATACATATTACTAAAGCAGATAAGGATAACACTGTTGTGATTTTAGGCAAAAGTAACTATTTATCTAAAATGAATGATCTAAATGATAACCCAACATATTCTAAACTTAGTAAAAATCCCTTAGAAGCAGTTAAGTCTCACTTTAATAAAGAAATGAAGTTGTTGTTGAAAGGTAACATTTCTCTTCTCAAAAATTTGTCATCTTTGTCCCCTTCATTGCCATATATGTATGGACTTATCAAAACACATAAACAAAATTTTCCAGCAAGACCTATAGGGAGTTCAGCCGGCTCTATCACATATAAATTATCAAAATGTTTAGTCTCCTTAATAAGCCCTTACTGAGTAAGGTATCAAATTCTAAAGTCATGAACAATGTAGATTTAATCAACAAGCTAAACAATGTCAATATTAATTTTGATTTCAAACTAGTTAGCTTTGATGTTTCTTCACTTTTCACTAAAATTCCAGTTGATGACCTTTTAGAATATCTATTTGATGTCTTGGCTGATATCTATTTACCTGTTTCAAACTCTAATTTCATTGAATAAAATTGTGGATAAAAGATTGTGTATTTCAATTTATTGGAGAATATTATGCTCAAAAATTTGGTATGGCAATGAGCAACCCTCTTTCACCTGTACTAAGTAATCTTTATATGAAAATTTTTGAAACAAAATTACTAAAGGATATCTTAACTTCTAATGCAATTTGGTTTATGTATGTAGATGTTGTTCTTTGTGTTTGACCAACAAGTGAAAATTTACAAATATTTCTCCCCTTACTTAACAATGTAGTACCTTCCATCAAATTTACTGTAGAAAATGAAAATAGTGTTATGTTACCATTTTTAAATTGCATGATCCATAGACAAGGAAACAAGTTTAAGCTTAGTAGCTACAGAAAACCAACCAATGTATGCTCATATATCCATTATTACTCATCTCAACATGACAGAGTTAAATTATCATCATTTCAATCTATGTTCCTTAGGGCATTACGTATTTGCAGTCCAGAGTTTATTGATAATGAGTTTGAGAAGATGTATTCCATTGGATCTAAGTTAAAGTACCCTAGATCTTTCATTGATGAATCCCTTAAGTTAGGAAAGAAATCATTTTATAGAGTTGAGGCTAAACCTCCCATTGACACCAAGAATCTTTTAGTTCTCCCTTTTAATAATGATTTCACTTTGCTTCCCATGTTGCTTAAATCCTTTAATGTAAAAGTTGCCTTTAGCAACAATAATACTATAAGGAATATCTTAATCAGGAATTCATCAGAAAATTCTCTTGGTTGCATCTATAAAGTTCCTTGTGGAAACTGTGTTAAATTTTATGTTGGTCAGACTGGCAAGGATCTTTCTGTTAGACTTAAGCAATATAAATATAGTATAAGAACGGGACAAGAATGATGTTAAAAACTATGATCATTGTATTGACTGGAGTAACGCCATCTCAGTTGTTAAACTAACTCTATTACCAAGAGAAATATCATTCAATCTTCTATTACTAAATACACAAAGAATTATAATCTTAATATTAGTAATATTAGAGAATTATAATCTTAATATTAGTAATATTAGAGAATTATAATCTTAATATTAGTAATATTAGAGATTTGTAAAACGATAACTTTATGAACGCTCGATGTATGTTTTGGACAATCACATGTTTACCAAATGGCGTCCTAGCTTCGTCTCTTCGATGTATATCAACTGACTGTTATGTTTCTCTCTTGTGTCTCCCCTGATGATGTGATTATTACACGAAAGTACACTTGGGAGCTTTTCGTGTTTCATTTTCCTCGTGGACGTCATAGGAATATCATGATCACGCGCAAAATTGTGATCCATTTCAACATGGATTCCACACGGCTCTTCTGTTACTTCTCTACAAGCTTTCGTGTACTTTCTCCTTTCGGTACTGCTTTCCCCAATCCACTAATGAAGGCTCACCAACTGAAGGTACGATTACAATTTCTTAGGAAATGCCTTGATGAACAAGTGATGCCAAGATTTGTCGTACCTGAACGTTTGTTGCAGCAGTCTGGTCGACCATTTGACCAATTTCAAAATATTATTTTAAAGAAAAATATTGAATTAAAGAAACTTGAAATGGAGGAGGCTTTTCACACTTGAAGAGAGAAGAAACGTGCCTTTGAAATGACAATACCGACACACTGGAAGAACCGGATGTTGGACTATTGCTATGATGAATTGAGGAAAGAACGCAATAGGCAACAAGTGTCACTTAATAGTAGGTTGGACCATCTTATTGAAAACAGCGACTAGATCAATAACACAAACTCATCTTTTGTGGTAAACCTGTCTAATAAACAATTACATAAAGATTCCTTGTGTGCATTAGGCTATGGTTTAACTTTTGTGTGCTCCAACAGAGAAGCCAGCTGTGTTGCTGTCACAAAGTCTTTTGTAATTTAGAAAAATACAGTTATTTAAGTAATGATAATATTAATATTTGCAAGGGTTTAGTGTATGCCAGTTTGTCAAAACCAGTGGAAGCTAATTGCCTTAAAAGATTCATAAGAGCTATTAACATCTTAAAAAAAGACAAGGATATACATATTACTAAAGCAGATAAGGATAACACTGTTGTGATTTTAGGCAAAAGTAACTATTTATCTAAAATGAATGATCTAAATGATAACCCAACATATTCTAAACTTAGTAAAAATCCCTTAGAAGCAGTTAAGTCTCACTTTAATAAAGAAATGAAGTTGTTGTTGAAAGGTAACATTTCTCTTCTCAAAAATTTGTCATCTTTGTCCCCTTCATTGCCATATATGTATGGACTTATCAAAACACATAAACAAAATTTTCCAGCAAGACCTATAGGGAGTTCAGCCGGCTCTATCACATATAAATTATCAAAATGTTTAGTCTCCTTAATAAGCCCTTACTGAGTAAGGTATCAAATTCTAAAGTCATGAACAATGTAGATTTAATCAACAAGCTAAACAATATCAATATTAATTTTGATTTCAAACTAGTTAGCTTTGATGTTTCTTCACTTTTCACTAAAATTCCAGTTGATGACCTTTTAGAATATTTATTTGATGTCTTGGATGATATCTATTTACCTGTTTCAAACTCTAATTTCATTGAACTAATAAAATTGTGGATAAAAGATTGTGTATTTCAATCTATTGGAGAATATTATGCTCAAAAATTTGGTATGGCAATGAGCAACCCTCTTTCACCTGTACTAAGTAATCTTTATATGAAAATTTTTGAAACAAAATTACTAAAGGATATCTTAACATCTAATGCAATTTGGTTTATGTATGTAGATGATGTTCTTTGTGTTTGACCAACAAGTGAAAATTTACAAATATTTCTCCCCTTACTTAACAATGTAGTACCTTCCATCAAATTTACTGTAGAAAAGGAAAATAATGGTATGTTACCATTCTTAGATTGTATGATCCATTGACAAAGAAACAAGTTTAAGCTTAGTAGCTACAGAAAACCAACCAATGTATGCTCATATATCCATTATTACTCATCTCAACATGACAGAGTTAAATTATCATCATTTCAATCTATGTTCCTTAGGGCATTACGTATTTGCAGTCCAGAGTTTATTGATAATGAGTTTGAGAAGATGTATTCCATTGGATCTAAGTTAAAGTACCCTAGATCTTTCATTAATGAATCCCTTAAGTTAGGAAAGAAATCATTTTATAGAGTTAAGGCTAAACCTCCCATTGACACCAAGAATCTTTTAGTTCTCCCTTTTAATAATGATTTCACTTTGCTTCCCATGTTGCTTAAATCCTTTAATGTAAAAGTTGCCTTTAGCAACAATAATTATTATTATTATTATTATACTTTGTCGCTGTCTCCCGCGTTTGCGAGGTAGCGCAAGGAAACAGACGAAAGAAATGGCCCAACCCCCCCCCATACACATGTATATACATACGTCCACACACGCAAATATACATACCTACACAGCTTTCCATGGTTTACCCCAGACGCTTCACATGCCTTGATTCAATCCACTGACAGCACGTCAACCCCGGTATACCACATCGCTCCAATTCACTCTATTCCTTGCCCTCCTTTCACCCTCCTGCATGTTCAGGCCCCGATCACACAAAATCTTTTTCACTCCATCTTTCCACCTCCAATTTGGTCTCCCTCTTCTCCTTGTTCCCTCCACCTCCGACACATATATCCTCTTGGTCAATCTTTCCTCACTCATCCTCTCCATGTGCCCAAACCACTTCAAAACACCCTCTTCTGCTCTCTCAACCACGCTCTTTTTATTTCCACACATCTCTCTTACCCTTACGTTACTCACTCGATCAAACCACCTGACACCACACATTGTCCTCAAACATCTCATTTCCAGCACATCCATCCTCCTGCGCACAACTCTATCCATAGCCCACGCCTCGTAACCATACAACATTGTTGGAACCACTATTCCTTCAAACATACCCATTTTTGCTTTCCGAGATAATGTTCTCGACTTCCACACATTTTTCAAGGCCCCCAGGATTTTCGCCCCCTCCCCCACCCTATGATCCACTTCCGCTTCCATGGTTCCATCCGCTGCCAGATCCACTCCCATATATCTAAAACACTTCACTTCCTCCAGTTTTTCTCCATTCAAACTCACCTCCCAATTGACTTGACCCTCAACCCTACTGTACCTAATAACCTTGCTCTTATTCACATTTACTCTTAACTTTCTTCTTCCACACACTTTTCCAAACTCAGTCACCAGCTTCTGCAGTTTCTCATATGAATCAGCCACCAGCGCTGTATCATCAGCGAACAACAACTGACTCACTTCCCAAGCTCTCTCATCCCCAACAGACTTCATACTTGCCCCTCTTTCCAAAACTCTTGCATTTACCTCCCTAACAACCCCATCCATAAACAAATTAAACAACCAATGAGACATCACACACCCCTGCCGCAAACCTACATTCACTGAGAACCAATAATACTATACAACAATAATACTATAAGGAATATCTTAATCAGGAATTCATCAGAAAATTCTCTTGGTTGCATCTATAAAGTTCCTTGTGGAAACTGTGTTAAATTTTATGTTGGTCAGACTGGCAAGGATCTTTCTGTTAGACTTAAGCAATATAGATATAGTATAAGAACGGGACAAGAATGATGTTAAAAACTATGATCATTGTATTGACTGGAGTAACGCCATCTCAGTTGTTAAACTAACTCTATTACCAAGAGAAATATCATTCAATCTTCTATTACTAAATACACAAAGAATTATAATCTTAATATTAGTAATATTAGAGAATTATAATCTTAATATTAGTAATATTAGAGAATTATAATCTTAATATTAGTAATATTAGAGAATTATAATCTTAATATTAGTAATATTAGAGATTTGTAAAACGATAACTTTATGAACGCTCGAGATATGTTTTGGACAATCACATGTTTACCAAATGGCGTCCTAGCTTCGTCTCTTCGATGTATATCAACTGACTGTTATGTTTCTCTCTTGTGTCTCCCCTGATGATGTGATTATTACAGGAAAGTGCACTTGGGAGCTTTTCATGTTTCATTTTCCCCGTGGACTCATGGGAATATCATGATCACGCGCAAAATTGTGATCCTTTCCAATATATATATATATATATATATATATATATATATATATATATATATATATATATATGCGAATAAAGTGTATATGAACGCGCACCTTCATAGAACATACAAATCTCCAACAGCCAGGATCAAACCTGGGACCCCTTGTGCAAGAGGCAGGCATGCTATCCGCTAGGCTAAGGGACTGTATAGTAGGAAACAACTATTCGAAATACTAAGTACTCGAATACCCTTCGTCTCACAATGGTGAGGAACGGGGTCTATCGGTTGTTTCCGAACAGAACACATAGCCAGCTTATAGCGTTTTACCGAACCTAACTGTACAACGCGGAGTTATATGAATACGAATAAAGTGTATATGAACGCGCACCTTCATAGAACATACAAATCTCCAACAGCCAGGATCGACCATGGGACCCCTTGTATGTTCTATGAAGGTGCGCGTTCATATACACTTTATTCCCACCACTCACTACCTTTTCTAATCAACCCACCTCCCACTCTTCTCATGGTACAAGCATATTTTGCGCAATCCATCACTGATTCCCTAAATACATACCATTCCTCCCCCACTCCACTTACTTCCATTGTTCTCACCTTTTTCCATTCTGTACTCAGTCTCTCCTGGTACTTCCTCACACAAGTCTCCTTCCCAAGCTCACTTACTCTCACCACCCTCTTCACCCCAACATTCACCCTTCTTTTCTGAAAACCCATACAAATCTTCACCTTAGTCTCCACAAGATAATGATCAGACATCCCTCCTGTTGCACCTCTCAGCTCATTAACATCCAAAAGTTTCTCTTTCGCGCGCCTGTCAATTAACACGTAATCAAATAACGCTCTCTGGCCATCTCTCCTACTTACATATGTATACTTATGTATATGTCGCTTTTTAAACCAGGTATTCCCAATCACCAGTCCTTTTTCAGCACATAAATCTACAAGCTCTTCACCATTTCTATTTACAACACTGAACACACAATGTATACCAATTATTCCTTGAACTGCCACATTACTCACCTTTGCATTCAAATCACCCATCACTATAACCCTGGTCTCGTGCATCAAAACCACTAACACACTCATTCAGCTGCTCCCAAAACACTTGCCTCTCATGATCTTTCTTCTCATGCCCAGGTGCATATGAACGAATATTCACCAAACTCTCTCCTTCATCTTTCAGTTTTACCCATATCAATCGAGAATTTACTTTCTTACATTCTATCACATACTCCCACAACTCCTGTTTCAGGAGTACTGCTACACCTTCCCTTGCTCTTGTCCTCTCACTAGCCTCTGACTTTACTCCCAAGACATTCCCAAACCACTCTTTGCCTTTACCCTTGAGCTTCGTTTCACTCAGAGCCAAAACATCCAGGTTCCTTTCCTCAAACATACTACCTATCTCTCCTTTTTTCACATCTTGGTTACATCCACACTCATTTAGACACCCTAGTCTGAGCCTTCGAGGAGGCTGAGCACTACCCGCGTGACTCCTTCTTCTGTTTCCCATTTTAGAAAGTTAATAAATACAAGGAGGGGAGGATTTCTGGCCCCCCGCTCCCGTCCCCTCTAGTCGCCTTCTACGACACGCGAGGAATGCGTGGGAAGTATTCTTTCACCCATATCCCAAGGATAATATACATATATATGTATATATATATACATATACACATACATACGCACATATACACATTTACACACATATACATATATATATATACATATGAAATATGTAAGAAATAATTTAGAAAACTGAAAGTTCTAGCTTGAAATGAAATGAAAAAAATGAATGTCACGTAATGGTTCAACCTCTGGCTATGGAAAAAGGGAAATGTATGATTTATTTACACAAACGTCAGTAGTAGTTTTCATCAATTTAACAACTGTATCACACACAAATATATATATATATATATATATATATATATATATATATATATATATATATATATATATATATATATATATATATATATATATATATATATATATATATATATATATTATATATATATATATATATATATATATATATATATATACATATATATATATATATATATATATATATATATATATATATATATATATATATATATATATATATTTATATATATATATATATTGGGCAAAGGCAAAGGGGATAAGAGTAAGTGCTCAAATAACAGAGGTATAAGTTTGTTGAGTATTCCTAGTAAATTGTATGGGAGGGTATTGATTGAGAGGGTGAAGGCATGTACAGAGCATCAGATTGGGGAACAGCAGTGTTGTTTCAGAAGTGGTAGAGGATGTGTGGATCAGGTGTTTGCTTTGAAGAATGTATGTGAGAAATACTTAGAAAAGCAAATGGATTTGTATGTAGCATTTATGGATCTGGAGAAGGCATATGATAGAGTTGATAGAGATGCTCTGTGGAAGGTATTAAGAATATATGGTGTGGGAGGCAAGTTGTTAGAAGCAGTGAAAAGTTTTTATCGAGGATGTAAGGCATGTGTACGTGTAGGAAGAGAGGAGAGTGATTGGTTCTCAGTGAATGTAGTTTTGCGGCAGGGGTGTGTGATGTCTCCATGGTTGTTTAATTTGTTTATGGATGGGGTTGTTAGGGAGGTGAATGCAAGAGTTTTGGAAAGAGGGGCAAGTATGAAGTCTGTTGGGGATGAGAGAGCTTGGGAAGTGAGTAAGTTGTTGTTCGCTGATGATATGGCGCTGGTGGCTGATTCATGTGAGAAACTGCAGAAGCTGGTGACTGAGTTTGGTAAAATGTGTGAAAGAAGAAAGTTAAAATTAAATGTGAATAAGAGCAAGGTTATTAGAACAGTAGGGTTGAGGGTCAAGTCAATGGGAGGTAAGTTTGAATGGAGAAAAACGTGAGGAAGTAAAGTGTTTTAGATATCTGGGAGTGGATCTGGCAGCGGATGGAACCATGGAAGCGGAAGTGAATCATAGGGTGGGGGAGTGGGCGAAAATCCTGGGAGCATTGAAGAATGTGTGGAAGTCGAGAACATTATCTCGGAAAGCAAAAATGGTTATGTTTGAAGGAATATTGGTTCCAACAATGTTGTATGGTTGCGAGGCGTGGGCTGTGGATAGAGTTGTGCGCTGGAGGGTGGGATGTGCTGGAAATGAGATGTTTGAGGACAATACATGATGTGAGGTGGTTTGATCGAGTAAGTAATGTAAGGGAATAAGAGAGATGTGTGGAAATAAAAAGAGCGTGGTTGAGAGAGCAGAGGAGGTTGCTTTGAAATGTTTTGGGAACATGGAGAGAATGAGTGAGGAAAGATTGACAAGAAGATATATGTGTCGGAGGTGGAGGAAACGAGGAGAAGTGGGAGACCAAATTGGAGGTGGAAAGATGGAGTGAAAAAGATTTTGAGTGATCGGTGCCTGAACATGCAGGAGGGTGAAAGGCGGGCAAGGAATAGAGTGAATTGGATCGATGTTGTTTACCGGGGTTGACGTGCTGTCAGTGGATTGAATCAGGGCAGGTGAAGCGTCTGGGGTAAACCATGTAATGTTGTGTGGGGCCTGGATGTGGAAAGGGAGCTGTGGTTTCGGGCATTATTAGGTGACAGCTGGAGACTGAGTGTGAACGAATGGGGCCTTTGTTGTCTTTTCCTAGTGCTACCTCGCACACATGAGGGGAGAGAGGGGAAGGTATTCCATGTGTGGCGAGGTGGCGATGGGAATGAATAGTGGCAGGCAGTGTGAATTGTGTTCATGGGTATATATGTATGTGTCTGTGTGTGTATATATATATGTACATTGAGATGTATAGGTATGTATATTTGCGTGTGTGGGCGTATGTATGTGTACATTGTGTATGCGGGTGGGGTGTGCCATTTCTTTCGTCTGCTTCCTTGCGCTACCTCGCAAACGCAGGAAACAGCGACAAAGCAAAATAAAAAAAAAATATCTATTTACTGATATAGGTGAAAAAGAGGGCAAATGAGAGTTGGGGTGAGAGAGTATCATTAAATTTTAGGGAGAATAAAAAGATGTTCTGGAAGGAGGTAAATAAAGAGCATAAGACAAGGGACAAATGGGACCTTCAGTGCAGGGCGCTAATAGGGAGTTGATAACAAGTAGTGGTGATGTGAGAAGGAGATGGAGTGAGTATTTCGAAGGTTTGTTGAATGTGTTTGATGATAGAGTGGCAGATATAGTGTGTTTTGGTCGAGGTGGTGTGCAAAGTGAGAGGGTTAGGAAAATGATTTGGTAAACAGAGAAGAGGTAGTAAAGCTTTGCGGAAGAAGAAAGCCGGCAAGGCCCCAGGTTTGGATGGTATTGCAGTGGAATTTATTAAAAAAGGGGGTGACTGTATTGTTGACTGGTTGGTAAGGCTATTTAATGTATGTATGACTCATGGTGAGGTGCCTGAGGATTGGCGAAATGCGTGCATTGTGCCATTGTACAAAGGCAAAGGGGATAAGAGTGAGTGCTGAAATTACAGAGGTATAAGTTTGTTGAGTATTCCTGGTAAATTATATGGGAGGGTATTGATTGAGAGGGTGAAGGCATGTACAGATCATCAGATTGGGGAAGAACAGTGTGGTTTCAGAAGTGGTAGAGGATGTGTGGATCAGGAGTTTGCTTTGAAGAATGTATGTGAGAAATACTTAGAAAAGCAAATGGATTTGTATGTAGCATTTATGGATCTGGAGAAGGCATATGATACAGTTGTTAGAGATGCTTTGTGGAAGGTATTAAGAATATATGGTGTGGGAGGCAAGTTGTTAGAAGCAGTGAAAAGTTTTTATCGAGGATGTAAGACATGTGTACCTGTAGGAGGAGAGGAGAGTGATTTTTCTCAGTGAATGTAGGTTTGCGGCAGGGGTGTGTGATGTCTCCATGGTTGTTTAATTTGTTTATGGATGGGGCTGTTAGGGAGGTGAATGCAAGTGTTTTGGAAAGAGGGGCAAGTATGAAGTCTGTTGTGGATTAGAGAGCTTGGAAAGTGAGTCAGTTGTTGTTCGCTGATGATACAGCGCTGGTGGCTGATTCATGTGAGAAACTGCAGAAGCTGGTGACAGATTGGTAAAGTGTGTGAAAGAAGAAAGTTAAGAGTAAATTTGAATAAGAACAAGGTTAATAGGTACAGTAGGGTTGAGGGTCAAGTCAATGGGAGGTAAGTTTGAATGGAGAAAAACTGGAGGAAGTAAAGTGTTTTAGATATCTGGGAATGGATATGGCAGCGGATGTTACCATGGAAGCGAAAGTGAATCATAGGATGGGGGAGGGGGCGAAAATTCTGGGAGCCTTGAAGAATGTGTGGAAGTCGAGAACATTATCTCGGAAAGCAAAAATGGGTATGTTTGAAGGAATAGTGGTTCCAACAATGTTGTATGGTTGCGAGGCGTGGGCTATGGATAGAGTTGTGCGCAGGAGGGTGGGTGTGCTGGAAATGAGATGTTTGAGGACAATGTGTGTTGTGAGGTGGTTTGATCGAGTAAGTAATGTAAAGGAAAGAGAGATGTGTGGAAATAAAAAGAGCGTTTTTGAGAGAGAAGGAGAGGGTGTTTTGAAATGGTTTGGGCACATGGAGAGAATGAGTGAGGAAAGATTGCCCAAGAGGATATATGTGTCATAGGTGGAAGGAACGAGGAGAAGTGGGAGACCAAATTGGAGGTTGAAAGATGGAGTGAAAAAGATTTTGAGTGATCGGGGCCTGAACATGCAGGAGTGTGAAAGGCGGGTAAGGAATAGAGTGAATTGGATCGATGTGGTATACCGGGGTTGACGTGCTGTCAGTGGATTGAATCAGGGCATGTGAAGCGTCTAGGGAAACCATGGAAATTTGTGTGGGGCCTGGATGTGGAAAGGGAGCTGTGGTTTCAGGCATTCTTGCATGACAGCTAGAGACTGAGTATGAACGAATGGGGCTTTGTTGTCTTTTCCTAGCGCTACCTCGCGCACATGAAGGGGGAGGGGGATGGTATTCCATGTGTGGTGAGGTGGCTATGGGAATGAATAAAGGCAGACAGTGTGAATTGTGTACATGGGTATATATGTATGTGTCTGTGTGTATATATATGTGTACATTGAGATGTATAGGTATGTATATTTTCGTTTGTGGACGTGTATGTATATACATATGTATGGGGGTAGGTTGGGCCATTCCTTTCGTCTGTGTCCTTGCGCTACCTCGCAAACGCGGGAGACAGCGACAAAGGAAAATAAATAAATAAAATAAATATATTGGGGTGTCTAAATGCGTGTGGATGTAACCAAGATGGGAAAAAAGGAGAGATAGGTAGTATATATGAGTAAAGGAACCTGCATGTTTTGGCTCTCAGTGAAATGAAGCTCAAGGGTAAACGGGAAGAGTGGTTTGGGAATCTCTTCGGAGTAAAGTCAGGGGTTAGTGAAAGGACAAGAGCAAGGGAAGGAGTAGCAGTACTCCTGAATCAGTTGTGGGAGTATATGATAGAGTGTAAGAAAGTAAATTCTAGATTGATATGGGTAAAACTAAAAGTTGATGGAGAGAGATGGGTGATTATTGGTGCATATGCACCTAGGCATGAGAAGAAATATCATGAGAGGCAAGTGTTTTGGGAGCAGGTGAATGAGTGTGTTAGTGGTTTTGATGCACAAGACCGGGTTATAGTGATGGGTGATTTGAATGCAAAGGTGAGTAATGTGGCAGTTGAGTGATTTGCTTGGTATACATGGAGTGTTCAGTGTTGTAAATGGAAATGGTGAAGAGCTTGTAGATTTATGTTCTGAAAAAGGACTGTTGATTGGGAACACCTGGTTTAAAAAGCGATATATACATAAGTATACGTATGTAAGTAGGAGAGATGGACAGAGAGCGTTATTGGATTACGTGTTATTTGATAGACGCACGAAAGAGAGACTTTTGGATGTTAATGTACTGAGAGGTGCAACTGGAGGGATGTCTGATCATTATCTTGTGGAGGCGAAGTTGAAGATTTGTATGGGTTTTCAGAGAAGAAGAGAGAATGTTGGGGTGAAGAGAGTGGCGAAAGTAAGTGAGCTTGGGAAGGAGACTTGTGTGAGGAAGTACCAGGAGAGACTGAGTACAGAATGGAAAAAGGTGAGAACAAAGGAGGTAAGGGGAGTTAGGGAGGAATGGGTTCTATTTAGGGAAGCAGTGATGGCTTGCACAAAAGAGGCTTGTGGCATGAGAAGCGTGGGAGGTGGGTTGATTAGAAATGGTAGTAAGTGGTGGGCTAAAGAAGTAAGATTATTAGTGAAAGAGAAGAGAGAGTCATTTGGACGATTTTTGCAGGGAAAAATGCAAATGAGTGGGAGAGGTATAAAAGAAAGAAGCAGGACGTCAAGAGAATGGTGCAAGAGGTGAAAAAGAGGGCAAATGAGAATTGGGGTGAGATAGTATCATTAAATTTTAGTGAGAATAAAAAGATGTTTTGGAAGGAGGTAAATAAAGTGCGTAAGACAAGGGAGCAAATGGGAACTTCAGTGAAGGGGGCTAATGGGGAGGTGATAACAAGTAGTGGTGATGTGAGAAGGAGATGGAGTGAGTATTTTGAAGGTTTGTTGAATGTGTTTGATGATAGAGTGGGACATATAGGGTATTTTGGTCGAGGTGGTGTGCAAAGTGAGAGGGTTAGGGAAAATGATTTGGTAAACAGAGAAGAGGTAGTAGAAGCTTTACGGAAGATGAAAGCCGGCAAGGAAGCAGGTTTGGATAGTATTGCTGGAGAATTTATTAAAAAATGGGGTGACTGTATTGTTGACTGGTTGGTAAGGTTATTTAATGTATGTATGATTCATGGTGATGTGCCTGAGGATTGGCGGAATGCTTGCATAGTGCCATTGTACAAAGGCAAATGGGATAAGAGTGAGTGCTCAAATTACAGAGGTATAAGTTTGTTGAATATTCCTGGTAAATTATGTGAGAGGGTATTGATTGAGAGGGTGAAGGCATGTACAGAGCATCAGATTGGGGAAGAGCAGTGTGGTTTCAGAAGTGGTAGTGGATGTTTGGATCAGGTGTTTGTTTGAAGAATGTATGTGAGAAATAATTAGAAAAACTAATGGATTTGTATGTAGCATTTATGGATCTGGAGAAGGTATATGATAGAGTTGATAGAGATGCTCTGTGGAAGGTATTAAGAATATATGGTGTGGAAGGCAAGTTGTTATAAGCAGTGAAAAGTTTTTATCGATGATGTAAGCATATGTACGTGTAGGAAGAGAGGAAAGTGATTGGTTTTCAGTGAATGTGGGTTTGCGGCAGGGGTGTGTGATATCTCCATGGTTGTTTAATTTGTTTATTGATGGGGTTGTTAGGGAGGTGAATGCAAGAGTTTTGGAAAGAGTGGCAAGTATGCAGTCTCTTCTTGATGAGAGAGCTTGGGAAGTGAGTCAGTTGTTGTTCGGTGATGAAATAGCGCTGGTGGCTGATTCATGTAAGAAACTGCAGAAGCTGGTGAGTGAGTTTGGTAAAGTGTGTGAAAGAAGAAAGTTAAGAGTAAATGTGAATAAGAGGAAGGTTATTAGTTACAGTTGGGTCGAGGGTCAAGTCAATTGGGAGGTAAGTTTGAATGGAGAAAAACTGGAGGAAGTAAAGTGTTTTAGATATCTGGGAGTGGATCTGGCAGCGGATGTAACCATGGAAGCGGAAGTGAATCATAGGGTGGGGGAGGGGGTGAAAATTCTGGGAGCCTTGAAGAAGGTTTGGAAGTCGAGAACATTTTCTAGGAAAGCAAAAAGGGTATGTTTGAAGGAATAGTGGTTCCAACAATGTTGTATAGTTGGGAGGCGTGGGCTATGGATAGAGTTGTGCGCAGGAGGATGGATGTGCTGGAAATGAGATGTTTGAGGACAATATGTGGTGTGAGGTTGTTTTATCGAATAAGTAATGTAAGGGCTAGAGAGATGTGTGGAAATAAAAAAGAGTGTGGTTGAGAGAGTAGAAGAGGTTGTTTTGAAATGGTTTGGTCAGATGGAGAGAATGAGTGAGGATAGATTGACGAAGAGGATATATGTGTCAGAGGTGGAGGGAACGAGGAGAAGTGGGAGACCAAATTGGAGGTGGAAAGATGAAATGAAAAAGATTTTGAGTAATCGGGACCTGAGCATGCAGGAGGGTGAAAGGCGTGCAGGGAATAGAGTGAATTGGAACGATGTGGTATACTGGGGTCGACGTGCTGTCAATAGATTGAACCAGGGCATGTGAAGCGTCAGGTGTAAACCATGGAAAGTTGTTTCTGCCTGGATGTGGAAAGGGAATTGTGGTTTCGTTGCATTATTACATCACAGCCAGAGACTGAGCGTGAACGAATGGGTCCTTAGGTGTCTTTTCCTAGCGCTACCTCGCACACATGAGGGGGGAGGGGGTTGTTATTCCATGTATGGCGAGATGGCGATGGGAACAAATGAAGGCAGACAGTAAGAATTATATACATGTGTATATATGTATATGTCTGTGTGTGTTAATATATGTGTACATTGAGATGTATAGGTATGTATATTTACGTGTGTGGATGTGTATGTATATACATGTGTATGTGGGTGGGTTGGGCCATTCTTTCGTCTGTTTCCTTGCGCTACTCCGATAACGCGGGAGACAGCGACAAAGCAAAAGAAAATGTAAAAAATGATAAATATATATATATATATATATATATATATATATATATATATATATATATATATATATATATATATATATATATATATATATATATATATATATATATATATATATATATATATATATATATATATATATATATATATATATATATATATCCCTAGGTATAGAAGAGAAAGAGTACTTCCTACGTATTGCCTGCGCTTCGTAAAAGTCGAATAAGAGGGGATGGAGCGGGTGGCTGGAAAGTCTCCCCTCTCATTATTTCTTTAATTTTACAAAAGAACGAATAGAAAAGGGCGTCAGGTGAGGATATGGACTTGGGAACTTTTCGTGTTTCATTTTCCCCGTGGACTCATAAGAATATCTTTATCAAGCGCAAAATTGTGACCCTTTTCAACATTGATTATACACAGCTCTTCTATTCCTTCTCTACAAGCTTTCCTGGACTTTCTCCTTTCGGTACTGCTTTCGCCAATTCGCTAATCAAGGCTCACCAACTGACGTTACGATTATGATTCCTTAAGAAATGTCTTGATGAACAAGTGATGCCAAGATCTGTCCTACCTCAACGTTTGTTGCAGCTGTCTGGTCGACCATTTGACCAATTACAAAATATCATTTTAAAGAAAAATATTGAATTAAAGAAGCTTGAAATTGAGGAGGCTTCTCACATTTCAAGAGACAGGAAACGTGCCTTTCAAATGACAATACCAACACACTGGAAGAACCCGATGTTGGACTATTGCTATGACGAATTAAGGAAAGAAGGCAATAGGCTACAAGTGTCACTTAATCGTAAGTTGGACCATCTTATTGAAAACAGCGACTGGACCAAGAACACAACTCATCTTTTTGGTAAACCTGTCTAATAAACAATTACATAAAGATTCCTTGTGTGCATTAGGCTATAGTTTAAGTTTTGTGTGCTCTAACAGAGAAGCCAGCTGTGTTCCTGTCACAAAGTCATTTTGCAATTTAGAAAAATACATTAATTTAAGTAATGATGATATTAATATTTGCAAGGGTTTAGTGTATGCCAGTTTGTCAAAGCCAGTTGAAGCTAATTGCCCTAAAAGATTCATAAGAGCTATTAACACCTTAAAAAAAGACAAGGATATCATATTACTAAAGCACATAAGGCTAACACTGTTGTAATTTTAATCAAAAGTAACTATTTATCTAAAATGAATGATCTTCTAAATGATAACACAACATATTCTAAACTTAGTAAAAATCACTTGGGAGCAGTTAATTCTCACTTCATTAAAGAAAAGAAGTTGTTGTTGAAAGGTAACATTTCTCTTATCAAAAATTTGTCATTTTTGTCCCCTTCATTGCCATATATGTATGGACTTATCAAAACACATAAACAAAATTTTCCAGCAAGACCTACAGTGAGTTCAGTAGGCTCCATCACACATAAATTATCAAAATAGTTTGTCTCCTTATTAAGCCCTTAGTGGGTAAGGCATGAAATTCTAATGTCATGAGAAATGTAGATTTAGTCAAAAGCTAAACAATGTCAATATTCATTTTGATTTCAAACTAGTTAGCTTTGATGTTTCCTCACTTTTCACTAAAGTTCCAGTTGATGACCTCTTAGAATATTTATTTGATGTCTTGGATGATATTTTTTTACCTGTTTGAAATTCTAATTTCAGTGAACTGATAAAATTGCGGGTAAAAGATTGTTTATTTCAATTTATTGGAGATTATTATGCTCAAAAATATGGTATGACAATGAGTAACCCTCTTTCATCTGTACTAAGTAATCTTGATATGGAATTTTTTGAAACAAAGTTACTAAAGAATATCTTAACTTCTAATGCAATTTCGATTATATATGTAGATGATGTTCTTTGTGTTTGGCCAACAAGTGAAAATTTACAAATATTTCTCCCCTTACTTAACAATTTAGTACCTTCCATCAGATTTACTGTAGAAAATGAAAATAATGGTATGTTACCATTTTTAGATTGCATGATCCATTGACAAGGAAACAAGTTTAAGTTTAGCATCTACAGAAAACCCACCAATGTATGCTCATATATCCATTATTACTCATCTCAACATGATAAATATAAATTATCATCATTTCAATCTATGTTCATTAGGGCATTACGTATTTGCAGTCCAGAGTTTATTGATAATGAGTTTGAGAAGATATATTCCATTGGATCTAAGTTAAAGTACCCTAGATCTTTCATTGATAAATACCTTAAGTTAGCAAAGAGATCATTTCATAGAGTTGAGTTTAAACCTCCTATTGACTCCAAGAATCTTTTAGTTCTCCCTTTTAATAATAATTTCACTTTGCTTCCCATGTTGCTTAAATCCTTTAATGTAAAAGTTGCCTTTAGCAACAATAATTCTATAAAAAATATCTTAATGAGGAATTCATCAGGAAATTCTCTTGGTTGCATCTATAAAGATCCTTGTGGAAACTGTGATAAATTTTATGTTGGTCAGACTGGAAAGGATTTTCCTGTTAGACTTAAGCAACATATATATAGTATAAGGACGGGACAAGAATCAAATGCCTTGTTTAATAGTGTTAGAAACTATGATCATTGTAGTGACTGGAGTAACGCCATCTCAGTTGTTAACTCTAACTCTATTACCAAGAGAAATATCATTGAATCTTCTATTATTAAATACACAGAGAATTATAATCTTAATATTAGTGATGGTTTATACAAATTAGAGAACTTTATAGTTGATAAGATTTGTAAAACGATAAGTTTATGAACGCTTGTTCTATGTTTTGGACAATCACAAGTTTACCAAATGGCGTCCTAGCTTCGTCTCTTGGTTGCATCTATAAAGTTCCTTGTGGAAACTGTGATGAATTTTATGTTGGTCAGACTGGTAAGGATTTTTCTGTTAGACTTAAGCAACATAGATATAGTATAAGAACGGGACAAGAATCAAATGCCTTGTTTTATCATGTTAAAAACTATGATCATTGTATTGACTGGAGTAACGCCATCTCAGTGGTTAACTCTAACTCTATTACAAAGAAAAATATTATTGAATCTTTTATTATTAAATACACAGAGAATTATAATCTTAATATTAGTGATGGTTTATACAAATTAGATAACTTTATATTTGATAAGATTTGTAAAACGATAAGTTTATGAACGCTCGTTTTATGTTTTGGACAGTCACATGTTTACCAAATGGCGTCCTAGCTTCTTCTCTTTGATGTATATCAACTGAGAGTTATATTTCTCTCTTGTGTCTCCCCTGATGATGTGATTACTACACAAAAGTGCACTTGGGAACTTTTCATGTTTCGTTTTCCCCGTGGACTCATAGGAATATCATGATCACGCGCAAAATTGTGATCTTTTCCAATATATATATATATATATGCATATATATATATATATATATATATATATATATATATATATATATATATATATATATATAATATATATATATATATATATATATATATATATATATATATATATATATATATATATATATATATATATATATATATATATAAATATATATATATATATATATATATATATATATATATATATATATATATATATATATATATATATATATATATATATATATATACATATATATATATATAAATATATATATATATATATATATATATATATATATATATATATATATATATATATATATATATATATATATATATATATATATATATATATATATATATATATATATATATATATATATATATATATATATATATATATATATATATATATATATGTATATATATATATATATATATATATTTTTTTTTTTTTGCTTTGTCGCTGTCTCCCGCGTTTGCGAGGTAGCGCAAGAAAACATACGAAAGAAATGGCCCAACCCACCCCCATACACATGTATATACATACGTCCACACACGCAAATACACATACCTACACAGCTTTCCATGGTTTACCCCAGACGCTTCACATGCCTTGATTCCATCCACCGACAGCACGTCAACCCCGGTATACCACACCGCACCAATCCACTCTATTCCTTGCACTCCTTTCACCCTCCTGCATGTTCAGGACCCGTTCACACAAAATCTTTTTCACTCCATCTTTCCACCTCCAATTTGGTCTCCCTCTTCTCCTCGTTCCCTCCACCTCCGACACATATATCCTCTTGGTCAATCTTTCCTCACTCATTCTCTCCATGTGCCCAAACCATTTCAAAACACCCTCTTCTGCTTTCTCAACCACGCTCTTTTTATTTCAACAAATCTCTCTTACCCTTACGTTACTTACTCGATCAAACCACCTCACACCACATATTGCCCTCAAACATCTCATTTCCAGCACATCCATCCTCCTGCGCACAACTATATCCATAGCCCACGCCTCGCAACCATACAACTTTGTTGGAACCACTATTCCTTCAAACATATAATAGAGTTGATAGAGATGCTCTGTGGAAGGTATTAAGAATATGTGGTGTGGGAGGCAAGTTGTTAGAAGCAGTGAAAAGTTTTTATCGATGATGTAAGGCATATGTACGTGTAGGAAGAGAGGAAAGTGATTGGTTCTCAGTGTATGTAGGTTTGCGGCAGGGGTGTGTGATGTTTCCATGGTTGTTTAATTTGTTTATCGATGGTGTTGTTAGGGAGGTGATTGCAAGAGTTTTGGAAAGAGGGGCAAGTATGAAGTCTGTTGGGGATGAGAGAGCTTGGGAAGTGAGTCAGTTGTTGTTCGCTGATGATACAGCGCTGGTGGCTGATTCATGTGAGAAACTGCAGAAGCTGGTGACTGAGTTTGGTAAAGTGTGTGAAAGAAGAAAGTTAAGAGTAAATGTGAATAAGAGCAAGGTTATTAGGTACAGTAGGGTTGAGGGTCAAGTGAATTGGGAGGTGAGTTTGAATGGAGAAAAACTGGAGGAAGTGAAGTGTTTTAGATATCTGGGAGTTTATCTGGCAGCGGATGGACCCATGGAAGCGGAAGTGGATCATAGGGTGGGGGAGGGGGCGAAAATTCTGGGAGCCTTGAAAAATGTGTGGAAGTCGTGAACATTATGTCGGAAAGCATATATATATATATATATGAATACATATATATATATATATATATATATATATATATATATATATATATATATATATATATATATATATATATATATATATATACATATATATATATATATATACATATATATATATATATATATATATATATATATATATATATATATATATATATATATATATATATATATATATATATATATATATATATATATATATATATATACATATTATTTTTCTTATTTATTTTTTCATTATACTTTGTCGCTGTCTCCCGCGTTTGCGAGGTAGCGCAAGGAAAACGACGAGAAAAATGGCCCAAGCCCCCCCCCATACACATGTATATACATACGTCCACACACGCAAATGTACATACCTACACAGCTTTCCATGGTTTACCCCAGACGCTTCACATGCCCTGATTCAATCCACTGACAGTACGTCAACCCCGGTATACCACCTCGCTCCAATTCACTCTATTCCTTGCCCTCCTTTCACCCTCCTGCATGTTCAGGCCCCGATCACACAAAGTCTTTTTCACTCCATCTTTCCACCTCCAAATTGGTCTCCCTCTTCTCCTCATTCCCTCCACCTCCGACACGTATATCCTCTTGGTCAATCTTTCCTCACTCATTCTCTCCATGTGAGCAAACCACTTCAAAACACCCTCTTCTGCTCTCTCAACCACGCTTTTTTTATTTCCACACATGTCTCTTACCCTCACGTTACTCACTCGATCAAACCACCTCACACCACACATTGTCCTCAAACATCTCATTTCCAGCACATCCATCCTCCTGCGCATAACTCTATCCATAGCCCACGCCTCGCAACCATACAAGATTGTTGGAACCACTATTCCTTCAAACATACCCATTTTTGCTTTCCGAGATAATGTTCTCGACTTCCACAAATTCTTCAAGGCCCCCAGAATTTTCGCCCCCTCCCCCACCCTATGATCCACTTCCGCTTCCATGGTTCCATCCGCTGCCAGATCCACTCCCAGATATCTAAAACACTTCATTTCCTCCAGTTTTTCTCCATTCAAACTCACCACCCAATTGACTTGACCCTCAACCCTACTGTACCTAATAACCTTGCTCTTATTCACATTTCCTCTTAACTTTCTTCTTCCATACACTTTACAAAACTCAGTCACCAGCTTCTGCAGTTTCACACATGAATCAGCCACCAGCGCTGTATCATCAGCGAACAACAACTGACTCACTTCCCAAGCTCTCTCATCCCCAACAGACTTCATACTTGCCCCTCTTTCCAAAACTCTTGCATTTACCTCCCTAACAACCCCATCCATAAACAAATTAAACAACCATGGAGACATCACACACCCCTGCCGCAAACCTACATTCACTGAGAACCAATCACTTTCCTCTCTTCCTACACGTTCACATGCCTTACATCCTCGATAAAAACTTTTCACTGCTTCTAACAACTTTCCTCCCACACCATATATTCTTAATACCTTCCACAGAGCATCTCTATCAACTCTATCATATGCCTTCTCCAGATCCATAAATGCTACATACAAATCCATTTGCTTTTCTAAGTATTTCTCACATACATTCTTCAAACCAAACACCTGATCCACACATCCTCTACCACTTCTGACACCACACTGCTCTTCCCCAATTTGATTCTCTCTACATGCCTTCACCCTCTGAATCAATACTTTCCCATATAATTTACCAGGAATACTCAACAAACTTATACCTCTGTAATTTGAGCACTCACTCTTATCCCCTTTGCCTTTGTACAATGGCACTATGCACGCATTCCGCCAATCCTCAGGCACCTCACCATGAGTCATACATACATTAAATAACCTTACCAACCAGTCAACAATACAGTCACCCCCTTTTTTGATAAATTCCACTGCAATACCATCCAACCCTGCTGCCTTGCCGGCTTTCATCTTCCGTAAAGCTTTCACTACCTCTTCTCTGTTTACCTAACCATTTTCCCTAACCCTCTCACTTTCCACACCACCTCGACCAAAACACCCTATATCTGCCACTCTATCATCAAACACATTCAACAAACCTTCAAAATACTCACTCCATCTCCTTCTCACATCACCACTACTTGTTATCACCTCCCCATTTGCGCCCTTCACTGAAGTTCCCATTTGCTCCCTTGTCTTACGTACTTTATTTACCTCCTTCCAGAACATCTTTTTATTCTCCTTAAAATTTAATGATACTCTCTCACCCCAACTCTCATTTGCCCTCTTTTCACCTCTTGCACCTTTCTCTTGACCTCCTGTCTCTTTCTTTTATACATCTCCCACTCAATTGCATTTTTCCCTGCAAAAATCGTCCAAATGCCTCTCTCTTCTCTTTCACTAATACTCTTACTTCTTCATCCCACCACTCATTACCCTTTCTAATCAACCCACCTCACACTCTTCTCATGCCACAAGCATCTTTTGCGCAATCCATCACAGATTACCTAAATACATCCCATTCCTCCCCCACTCCCCTTACTTCCATTGTTTTCACCTTTTCCCATTCTGTAATCAGTCTCTCCTGGTACTTCCTCACACAGGTCTCCTTCCCAAGCTCACTTACTCTCACCACCCTCTTCACCCCAACATTCACTCTTCTTTTCTGAAAACCCATACAAATCTTCACCTTAGCCGCCACATGATAATGATCAGACATCCCTCCAGTTGCACCTCTCAGCACATTAACATCCAAAAGTCTCTCTTTCGCACGCCTGTCAATTAACATGTAATCCAATAACGCTCTCTGGCCATCTCTCCTACTTACATAAGTATACTTATGTATATCTCGCTTTTTAAACCAGGTATTCCCAATCATCAGTCCTTTTTCAGCAAATAAAACTACAAGCTCTTCACCATTTCCATTTACAACACTGAACACCCCATGTATAGCAATTACTCCCTCAACTGACAAGAAAATAGTGAAATTGGAGAAAAATGTAGCTTAGACATTGAAGCTTATTTATACAGTGGTTAAATTGATGAGAACTGCTATTGACGTTTGTGTAAATAAATTATACATTTCCTTTTTCCATAGCCAGTGGTTGAACCATTATGTGACATTCATTTTTTTCATTCATTTAAAGCTAGAAGTTTCAGTTTTCTAAATTGTTTTTTACATTTTTCATATGTATACATATGTATGTGTCTGTGTGTGTATATGTGTGTATGTATGTGTATGTGTGTGTATGTGTATATGTATGTATATATGTATATTATCCCTGGGGATAGGGGTGAAAGAATACTTCCCACGTATTCCTCGCGTGTCGTAGAAAGCGACTAGAGGGGACGGGAGCGGCGGGCCAGAAATCCTCCCCTCCTTGTATTAACTTTCTAAAATGGGAAGCAGAAGAAGGAGTCACGCGGGGAGTGCTCATCCTCCTCGAAGGCTCAGAGTGGGGTGCCTAAATGTGTGTGGATGTAACCAGGATGTGAAAAAAGGAGAGATAGGTAGTATGTTTGAGGAAAGGAACCTGAATGTTTTGGCTCTGAGTGAAGAGAAGCTCAAGGGTAAAGGGGAAGAGTTGTTTGGGAATGTCTGGGAGTAAAGTCAGGGGTTAGTGAGAGGACAAGAGCAAGGGAAGGAGTAGCAATACTCCTGAAACAGGAGTTGTGGGAGTATGTGATAGAATGTAAGAAAGTAAATTCTCGATTAATATGGGTAAAACTGAAAGTTGATGGAGAGAGGTGGGTGATTATTGGTTCATATGCACCTGAGCATGAGAAGAAAGATCATGAGAGGCAAGTGTTTTGGGAGCAGCTGAATGAGTGTGTTAGTGGTTTTGATGCACGAGACCGGGTTATAGTGATGGGTGATTTGAATGCAAAGGTGAGTAATGTGGCAGTTGAGGGAATATATACATATATATACATATATTTTCTTTTTTTTTTTTTTTTTGCTTTGTCGCTGTCTCCCGCGTTTGCGAGGTAGCGCAAGGAAACAGACGAAAGAAATTGCCCAACCCACCCCCATACACATGCATTGATTCAACCCACTGACAGCACGTCAACCCCGGTATACCACATCGATCCAATTCACTCTATTCTTTGCCCTCCTTTCACCCTCCTTCATGTTCAGGCCCCGATCACAAAAAATCTTTTTCACTCCATCTTTCCACCTCCAATTTGGTCTCCCTCTTCTCCTCGTTCCCTCAACCTCCGACACATATATCCTCTTGGTCAATCTTTCCTCACTCATTCTCTCCATGTGACCAAACCATTTCAAAACACCCTCTTCTGCTCTCTCAACCACGCTCTTTTTATTTCCACACATCTCTCTTACCCTTACGTTACTTACTCGATCAAACCACTTCACACCACACATTGTCCTCAAACATCTCATTTCCAGCACATCCATCCTCCTGCGCACAACTCTATCCAGAGTCCACGCCTCGCAACCATAAAACATTGTTGGAACCACTATTCCTTCAAACATACCTATTTTTGCTTTCCGAGATAATGTTCTCGACTTCCACACATTCTTCAAGGCTCCAAGAATTTTCGCCCCCTCCCCCACCCTATGATCCACTTCCGCTTCCATGGTTCCATCCGCTGCCAGATCCACTCCCAGATATCTAAAACACTTCACTTCCTCCAGTTTTTCTCCATTCAAACTCACCTCCCAATTGACTTGACCCTCCACCCTACTGTACCTAATAACCTTGCTCTTATTCACATTTACTCTTAACTTTCTTCTTTCACACACTTTACCAAACTCAGTCACCAGCTTCTTCAGTTTCTCATCATCAGCGAACAACAACTGACTCACTTCCCAAGCTCTCTCATCCCCAACAGACTTCATACTTGCCCCTCTTTCCAAAACTCTTACATTCACCCCCCTAACAACCCCCTCCATAAAGAAGTTAAACAACCAATGAGACATCACACACCCCTGCCGCAAACCTACATTCACTGAGAACCAATCACTTTCCTTTCTTCCTACACGTACACATGCCTTACATCCTCGATAAAAACTTTTCACTGCTTCTAACAACTTGCCTCCCACACCATATATTCTTAATACCTTCCACAGAGCATCTCTATCAACTCTATCATATGCCTTCTCCAGATCCATAAATGCTACATACAAATCCATTTGCTTTTCTAAGTATTTCTCACATACATTCTTCAGCGCAAACACCTGATCCACACATCCTCTAACAAAAGCTTTGCGTAAGATGAAAGCCGGCAAGGCAGAAGGTTTGGATGGTATTGTAGTGGAATTTATTAGAAAAGTGGGTGACTGTATTGTTGACTGGTTGGTAAGGTTATTTAATGTATGTATGACTCATGGTGACGTGCCTGAGGATTGGCGGAATGCGTGCATATTGCCATTGTACAAAGGCAAAGGGGATAAGAGTGAGTGCTCAAATTACAGAGGTATAAGTTTGTTGAGTATTCCTGGCAAATTATATGGGAGGGTATTGATTGAGAGGGTGAAGGCATGTACAGAGCATATACATGCATATATATATATATATATATATATATATATATATATATATATATATATATATATATATATATATATATATATATATATATATATAAAGGGGACTAAAAGGGGAGGGAGCGGGGGGCTGGAAATCCTCCCCTCTCGTTTTTTTTTTTCAATATTCCAAAAGAAGGAACAGAGAATTGGGCCAGGTGAGGGTATTCCCTCAAAGGCCCAGTCCTCTGTTCTTAACGCTACCTCGCTAATGCGGGAAATTGCGAATAGTTGAAAGAAAAAGAAAAAAAGATATATATATATTTATATATATATATATATATATATATATATATATATATATATATATATCACCCATCACTATAACCCGGTCTCGTGCATCAAAACCGCTAACACACTCATTCAGCTGCTCCCAAAACACTTGCCTCTCATGGATCAGGTGTTTGCTTTGAAGAATGTATGTGAGAAATACTTAGAAAAGCAAATGGATTTGTATGTAGCATTTATGGATCTGGAGAAGGCATATGATAGAGTTGATAGAGATGCTCTGTGGAAGGTATTAAGAATATATGGTGTGGGAGGCAAGTTGTTAGAAGCAGTGAAAAGTTTTTATCGAGGATGTAAGGCATGTGTACGTGTAGGAAGAGAGGAAAGTGATTGGTTCTCAGTGAATGTAGGTTTGCGGCAGGGGTGTGTGATGTCTCCGTGGTTGTTTAATTTGTTTATGGATGGGGTTGTTAGGGAGGTAAATGCAAGAGTCCTGGAAAGAGGGGCAAGTATGAAGTCTGTCGGGGATGAGAGAGCTTGGGAAGTGAGTCAGTTGTTGTTCGCTGATGATACAGCGCTGGTGGCTGATTCATGTGAGAAACTGCAGAAGCTGGTGACTGAGTTTGGTAAAGTGTGTGGAAGAAGAAAGTTAAGAGTAAATGTGAATAAGAGCAAGGTTATTAGGTACAGTAGGGTTGAGGGTCAAGTCAATTGGGAGGTGAGTTTGAATGGAGAAAAACTGGAGGAAGTGAAGTGTTTTAGATATCTGGGAGTGGATCTGTCAGCGGATGGAACCATGGAAGCGGAAGTGGATCATAGGGTGGGGGAGGGGGCGAAAATTTTGGGAGCCTTGAAAAATGTGTGGAAGTCGAGAACATTATCTCGGAAAGCAAAAATGGGTATGTTTGAAGGAATAGTGGTTCCAACAATGTTGTATGGTTGCGAGGCGTGGGCTATGGATAGAGTTGTGCGCAGGAGGATGGATGTGCTGGAAATGAGATGTTTGAGGACAATGTGTGGTGTGAGGTGGTTTGATCGAGTAAGTAACGTAAGGGTAAGAGAGATGTGTGGAAATAAAAAGAGCGTGGTTGAGAGAGCAGAAGAGGGTGTTTTGAAATGGTTTGGGCACATGGAGAGAATGAGTGAGGAAAGATTGACCAAGAGGATATATGTGTCGGAGGTGGAGGGAACGAGGAGAAGAGGGAGACCAAATTGGAGGTGGAAAGATGGAGTGAAAAAGATTTTGTGTGATCGGGGCCTGAACATGCAGGAGGGTGAAAGGAGGGCAAGGAATAGAGTGAATTGGAGCGATGTGGTATACAGGGTTTGACGTGCTGTCAGTGGATTGAATCAAGGCATGTGAAGCGTCTGGGGTAAACCATGGAAAGCTGTGTAGGTATGTATATTTGCGTGTGTGGACGTGTGTATGTACATGTGTATGGGGGGGGGGTTGGGCCATTTCTTTCGTCTGTTTCCTTGCGCTACCTCGCAAACGCGGGAGACAGCGACAAAGTATAAAAAAAAAAAAAAAAAAAAAAAAAAAAAAATATATATATATATATATATATATATATATATATATATATATATATATATATATATATATATATATATATGGTTTGGGCAGATGGAGAGAATGAGTGAGGAAAGATTGCCCAAAAGGATATATGTGTCGGAGGTGGAGGGAACGAGAAGTGGGAGACCAAATTGGAGGTGGAAAGATGGAGTGAAAAAGATTTTGTTTGATCGGGGCCTGAACATACAGGAGGTTGAAAGGAGGGCAAGGAATAGAGTGAATTAGATCGATGTGGTATACCGGGGTTATATATATATATATATATATATATATATATATATATATATATATATATATATATATATATATATATATATATGTTTGACGGAATAGTGGTTCCAACAATGTTGTATGGTTTCGAGGCGTGAGCTATCGATGGAGTTGTGCGCAGGAGGGTGGATGTGCAAGAAATGAGATGTTTGGGGACAATATGTGGTGTGAGGTGGTTTGATCGACTAAGTAATGTAAGGGTAAGAGAGATGTGTGTAAAGAAAAAGAGAGTATTTGAGAGAGCAGAAGAGTGTGTTTTGAAATGGGTTGGTCACATGGAGAGAATGAGTGAGGAAAGACTGACCAAGAGGATATATTTGTTGGAGGTGGAGGGAACGAAGAGAAGTGGGAAACCAAATTCGAGGTTGAAAGATGGATTGAAAAAGATTTTGAGTGATCGGGGCCTGAATATGCAGGAGGGTGAAATGTGGGCAAGGAATAGAGTGAATTGGATCGATGTGGTATACCGGGGTCGACGTGCTGTCAATGGATTGAATCAGGGCATGTGAAGCGTCTGGGGTTAAACCATGGAAAGTTCTGTGTGGCCTGGATGTGGAAAGGGAGCTGTGGTTTCGGGCAATATTGCATGACAGCTAGAGACTGAGTGTGAACGAATGGGACCTTTATTGTCCTTTCCTAGCGCTACCTCGCACACATGAGGGGGGAGGGGGATGTTATTCCATGTGTGGCGTGGTGTCGATGGTAACGAATAAAGGCAGAGTGTGTGAATTGTGTGCATGTGTA
>NC_092236.1:35230019-35251632 GCF_036320965.1 Panulirus ornatus
ATATATATATATATATATATATATATATATATATATATATATATATATATATATATATATATATATATATATATATATATATATATATATATATATATATATATATATATATATATATATATATATATATACATATATATATATATATATAGAGAGAGAGAGCGTTATTGGATTACGTGTTAATTGTCAGGCACGCGAAAGAGAGACTTTTGGATGTTAATGTGCTGAGAGGTGCAACTGGAGGGATGTCTGATCATTATCTTGTGGAGGCTAAGGTGAAGATTTGTATGGGCTTTCAGAAAAGAAGAGTGAATATTGGGGTGAAGAGGGTGGTGAGAGTAAGTGAGCTTGGGAAGGAGAATTTTGTGAGGAAGTACCAGGAGAGACCGAGTACAGAATGGAAAAAGGTGAGAACAATGGAAGTAAGGGGAGTGGGGAAGGAATGGGATGTATTTAGGAAATCAGTGATGGATTGCGCAAAAGATGCTTGTGGCATGAGAAGAGTGGGAAGTGTGTTGATTAGAAAGGATAGTGAGTGGTGGGATTAATAAGTAAGATTATTAGTGAAAGAGAAGAGAGATGCATTTGGACGATTTTTGCACGGAAAAAATGTAATTGAGTGGGAGATGTATAAAAGAAAGAGACAGGAGGTCAAGAGAAAGGTGCAAGAGGTGAAAAAGAGGGCAAATGAGAGTTCGGGTGAGAGAGTATCATTAAATTTTTTGGAGAATAAAAAGATATTCTGGAGGGAGGTAAATAAAGTGCGTAAGACAAGGGAGCAAATGGAAACTTCTGTGAAGGGCGCAAATGGGGAGGTGATACCAAGTAGTGGTGATGTGTGAAAGAGATGGAGTGAGTATTTTGAAGGTTTGTTGAATGTGTTTAATGATAGAGTGGGAGATATAGGGTGTCTCGGTCGAGGTGGTGTGCAAAGTGAGAGGGTTAGGGAAAATGATTTGGTAAACAGAGAAGAGGTAGTAAAAGCTTTGCGGAAGATGAAAGCGGGCAAGGCAGCAGGTTTGGATGGTATTGCAGTAAATTTTACTATTATATTAAAAAAGGGGGTGACTGTATTATTAACTGGTTGGTAAGGTTATTTAATATATGTATGACTCATGGTGAGGTGCCTGAGGATTGGCGGAATACGTGCATAGTGCCATTGTACAAAGGCAAAGGGGATAAGAGTGAGTGCTCAAATTTCAGAGGTATAAGTTTGTTGAGTATTCCTTGGAAATTATATGGGAGGATATTGACTGAGAGGGTGAAGGTATGTAAAGAGCATCAGATTGAGGAAGAGCAGTGTGGTTTCAGAAGTGGTAGAGGATGTGTGGATCAGGTGTTTGCTTTGAAGAATGTATGTGAGAAATACTTAGAAAAGTAAATGGATTTGTATTTATCATTTATGAATCTGGAGAAGGCATATGATAGAGTTGATAGAGATGCTCTGTGGAAGGTATTAAGAATATATGGTGTGGGAGGCAAGTTGTTAGAAGCAATGAAATGTTTTTATCGAGGATGTAAGGTATGTGTACGTGTAGGAAGAGAGGAAAGTGATTCGTTCTCAATGAATGTAGGTTTGCGGCAGGGGTGTGTGATGTCTCCATGGTTGTTTAATTTGTTTATGGATGGGGTTGTTAAGGAGGTGAATGCAAGAGTTTTGGAAAGAGGGGCAAGTATGAAGTCTGTTGGTGATGAGAAAGCTTGGGAAGTGAGTCAGTTGTTGTTCGCTGATGATACAACGCTGGTGGCTTATTCATGTGAGAAACTGAAGAAGCTGGTGACTGAGTTTGGTAAAGTGTGTGAAAGAAGAAAGTTAAGAGTGAATGTGAATAAGAGCAAGGTTATTAGGTACAGTAGCGTTGAGGGTCAAGTCAGTTGGGAGGTAAGTTTGAATTTAGAAAAACTGGAAGAAGTAAAGTGATTTAGATATCTGGGAGTGGATCTCTCAGCGGATGGAACCATAGAGGCGGAAGTGGATCATAGGGTGGGGGAGGGGCCGTAAATCCTAGGAGCCTTGAAGAATGTGTGGAAGTCGAGAACATTATCTCGGAAAACAAAAATGGGCATATTTAAAAGTATAGTTGTTCCAACAATGTTGTATGGTTGCGAGGCGTGGGCTATGGATAGAGTTGTGCGCAGAAGGGTGGATTTGCTGGAAATGAGATGTTTGAGGACATTGTGTGGTGTGAGGTGGTTTGATCGATTAAGTAACGTAAGGGTAAGAGAGATGTGTGGAAATAAAAAGAGCGTGGTTGAGAGAGCAGAAGTGGGTGTTTTGTAATGGTTTGGGCACATGGAGAGAATGAGTAAGGAAAGATTGACCAAGAGGATATATGTGTCGGAGGTGGAGGGAGCAAGGAGAAGTGGGAGACCAAATTAGAGGTGGAAAGATGGAGTGAAAAAGATTTTGTGTGATCGGGGCCTGAACATGCAGGAGGGTGAAAGGAGGTCAAGGAATAGAGTGAATTGGATCGATGTGGTATACCGGTGTTAACGTGCTGCCAGTGGATTGAATCAGGGCATGTGAAACATCTGGGGTAAACCATGGAAAGCTGTGTAGGTATGTATATTTGCGAGTGAGGACGTATGTATATACATGGGTATGGGGGTGGGTTGGGCCATTTCTTTCGTCTGTTTCCTTGCGCTACCTCGCAAACGCGGGAGACACCGACAAAAAAAAAAAAAAAAAAAAATATATATATATATATATATATATATATATATATATATATATATATATATATATATATATATATATATATACATATATATCCCTCGGGATAGGAGAGAAATAATACTTTCCACGTATTGCCTGCGCGTCGTAATAGTCGACTAAGAGGGGATCGAGCGGGGGTCTGGAAAGTCTCCCCTCTCATTATTTCTTTAATTTTACAAAAGAACGAATAGAAAAGGGCGTCAGGTGAGGATATGGACTTGGGAACTTTTCGTGTTTCATGTTCCCCGTGGTCTCATATGAATATCTTTATCAAGCGCAAAATTGTGATCCTTTTCAACATTGATTATACACAGCTCTTCTATTCCTTCTCTACAAGCTTTCCTGGACTTTCTCCTTTCGGTACTGCTTTCGCCAATTCGCTAATCAAGGCTCACCAACTGAGGTTACGATTATGATTCCTTAAGAAATGTCTTGATGAACAAGTGATGCCAAAATTTTTCCTACCTCAACGTTTGTTGCAGCTGTCTGTTCGACGATTTGACCAATTTCAAAATATTATTTTAAAGAAAAATATTGAATTAAAGAAATTTGAAATGGAGGAGGCTTTTCACATTACAAGCGAGAAGAAACGTGCCTTTCAAATGACAATACCGACACATCGGTAAGAACAGGATGTAGGACTATTGCTATGATGAATTAAGGAAAGAACGCAATAGGCTACATGTGTCACTTAATCGTAAGCTGGACCATCTTATTGAAAACAGTGACTGGACCAAGAACACAAACTCATGTTTTGCGGTAAACATGTCTAATAAACATTTACATAAAGATTCCTTGTGTGCATTAGGCTGTGGTTCAGGTTTTTTGTGATCTAACAAAGAAGCCAGCTTTGTTGCTGTCACAAAGTCGTTTTGTAATTTAGAAAAATACAGTAATTTAAGTAAAGATGATATTGATATTTGGAAGGGTTTAGTGTATGCCAGTTTGTGAAAACCAGTTGAAACTAATTGCCCTAAGAGATTCATAAGAGCTATTAACACCTTAAAAAAAGGCAAGGATATCATATTACTAAAGCAGATAAGGCTAACACTGTTGTAATTTTAATGAAAATAACTATTTATCTAAAATGAATGATCTACTAAATGATAACACAACATATTCTAGACTTACTAAAAATCACTTAGAAGCAGTTATTTCTCACTTCAATAAGGAAAAGAAGTTGTCGTTGAAAGGTAACATTTCTCTTATCAAAAATTTGTCATTTTTGTCCCCTTCATTGCCATATATGTATGGACTTATCAAAACACATAAACAAAATTTTCCAGCAAGATCTATAGTGAGTTCAGTAGGCTCCATCACATATAAATTATCAAAATGGTTAGTCTCCTTATTAAGCCCTTACTCGGAAAGGTATCAAATTCTAATGTCATGAAAAGTGTAGATTTAGTCAACAAGCTAAACAATGTCAATATTAATTTTGATTTCAAACTAGTTACCTTTGATGTTTCCTCACTTTTCACTAAAGTTCAAGTTGATGACCTTTTAGAATATTTATTTGATGTCTTGGATGATATTTATTTACCTGTTTCACACTCTAATTTCATTGAACTGATAAAATTGTGGATAAAAGATTTTGTATTTCAATTTATTTGAGATTATTATGATCAATAAATTGGTATGGCAACGAGTAACCCTCTTTCACTTGTACTAAGTAATCTATATATGGAATTTTTTGAAACAAAATTACTAAAGGATATCTTAACTTCTAATGCAATTTGGATTATGTATGTAGATGATGTTCTTTGTGTTTCGCCAACAAATGAAAGTTTACAAATATTTCTCCCCTTTCTTAACAATTTAGTACCTTCCATCAAATTTACTGTAGAAAATGAAAATACTGGTATGTTACCAGTTTTAGATTGCATGATCCATAAACAAGGAAACAAGTTTAAGTTTTGCATCTATAGAAAACCCACCAATGTAAGCTCATATATCCATTATTAATCATCTCAAAATGACAGAGTTAAATTATCATCATTTCAATCTATGTTCCTTAGGGCATTACGTATTTGCAGTCCAGAGTTTATTGATACTGAGTTTGAGAAGATATATTTCATTGGATCTAAGTTAAAGTACCCTAGATCTTTCATTCATAAATGCCTTAAGTTAGCAAAGAAATCATTTTATAGAGTTAAGTCTAAACCTCCCATTGATAACAAGAATCTTTTAATTCTCCCTTTTAATAATAATTTCACTTTGCTTCCCATGTTGCTTAAATCCTTTAATGTAAAAGCTGCCTTTAGCAACGATAATACTATAAAGAATATCTTAATCAGGAATTCATCAGAAAATTCTATTGGTTGCATCTATAAAGTTCCTTATGGAAACTGTGATAAATTTTATGTTGGTCAGACTGGTAAGGATCTTTCTGTTAGACTTAAGCAACATAAATGTGGTATAAGAACGGGACAAGAATCAAATGCCTTGTTTAATCATGTTAAAAACTATTATCTTTGTATTGACTGGAGTAACGCCATCTCAATTGTTAACTCTAACTCTATTACCAAGAAAAATATCATTGAATCTTCTGTCATTAAATAGACAAAGAATTATAATCTTAATATTAGTGATGGTTTATACAAATTAGATAACTTTATAGGTGATAAGATTTGAAAAACGATAAGTTTATGAACGCTCATTGTATGTTTTGGACAATCACATGTTCACCAAATGGCGTTCTAGCTTCGTCTTATCGATGTATATCAACTGACTATTATATTTTTCTCTTTTGTCTCCCCTGATGATGTGATTATTACACAAAAGTGCACTTGGGAACTTTTCATGTTTCATTTTACCCGTGGACTCATAGGAATATCATGATCTCGCGCAAAATTGTGTTCCTTTCCAATATATATATATATATATATATATATATATATATATATATATATATATATATATATATATATATATATATATATATATAAAATATATATATATTTATATATTTATATATATATATATATATATATATATATATATATATATATATATATATATATATATATATATATATATATATATATATATATATAGATATCCCTAGGGATATGAGGGAAAGAATACTTCCCACGTATTGCCTGCGCGTCGTAAAAGTCGACTAACAGGGGATGGAGCGGGGGGCTGGAAAGTCTCCCCTTTCGTTATGTCTTTAATTTTCCAAAAGAACGAATAGAAAAGGGGGTCAGGTGAGGATATGGACTTCGGAACTTTCCGTGTTTCATTTTTCCCGTAGACTCATAGGAATATCTTGATCACGCGGAAAAATTGTTATCCTTTCCAACACGGATTCCACATGACTCTTTTATTACTTCTCTACAATCTTTCCATGGACTTTCTCCTTTCGGTTCTGCTTTCTCCAATTCGCTAATCAAGGCTCACCAGCTGATGTTACGATTATAATTCCTTTGGAAATGCCTCGATGAACAAGTGATGCCAAGATTTGTTTGTTGCATCTGTCTGGTCGACCAATTGACCAATTTCAAAATATTATTTTAAAGAAAAATACTGAATTAAAGACACTTGAAATGGAGGAGGCTTTTCAAATTACAAGACAGAAGGAACGTGCCTTTCAAATGACAATACCGACGCACTGGAAAAACCGGATGTTGGACTATTGCTATGATGAATTAAGGAAAGAACGCAATAGGCTACAAGTGTCACTTAATCGTAAGTTAGACCATCTTATTGAAAACAGCGACTGGACCAAGAACACAAACTCATCTTTTGTGGTAGACCTGTCTAATAAACAATTACATAAAGATTCCTTGTGTGCACTAGGCTATGGTTTAAGTTTTGTGTGCTCTAACAGAGAAGCCAGCTGTGTTGCTGTCACAGTCTTTTTGTAATTTAGAAAAATGCAGCAATTTATGTAATGATGATATTAATATTTGCAAGAGTTTAGTGTATGCCAGTTTGTCAAAACCAGTTGAAGCTAATTGCCCTAAAAGATTCATAAGAGCTATTAACACCTTAAAAAAGACAAGGATATCATAGTACTAAAGCAGATAAGGCTAACACTGTTGTATTTTCAATCAAAAGTTACTATTTATCTAAAATGAATGATCTTCTAAATGATAACACAACATATTTTAAACTTAGCAAAAATCACTTAGAAGCAGTTAATTCTCACTTCAATTAAGAAAAGTTGTTGTTGAAAGGTAACATTTCTCTTATCAAAAATTTGTCATTTTTGTCCCCTTTATTGCCATATATGTATGGACTTATCAAAACACATAAACAAAATTTTCCAGCAAGGCCTATAGTGAGTTCAGTAGGCTCCATCACATATAAATTATCAAAATGGTTAGTCTCCTTATTAAGCCCTTAGTGAGTAAGGTATCAAATTGTAATATCATGAACAATGTAGATTTAGTCAACAAGCTAAACAATGTCAATATTAATTTTGATTTCAAACTAGTTAGCTTTGATATTTCTTCACTTTTCAATAAAGTTCCAGTTGATGACCATTTAGAATATTTATTTGATGTCTTGGATGATATTCATTTACCTGTTTCAAACTATAATTTCATTAAACTGATAAAATTGTGGATAAAAGATTGTGTATTTCAATTTATTGGAGATTATTATGCTCAAAAAATTGGTATGGCAACGAGTAACCCTCTTTCACCTGTACTATGTAATCTTTACATGGAATTTTTTGAAACAAAATTACTAAAGGATATCTTAACTTCTAATGCAATTTGGTTTATGTATGTAGATGATGTTTTTTGTGTTTGGCCAACAAGTGAAAATTTACAAATATTTCTCCCCTTACTTAACAATTTTGTACCTTCCATCTAATTTACTGTAGAAAATGAAAATAACGGTATGTTACCATTTTTAGATTGCATGATCCATAGACAAGGAAACAAGTTTAAGTTTAGCATCTACAGAAAACCCACCAATGTATGCTCATATCCATTATCACTCAACTCAACATGACAGAGTTAAATTATCATCATTTCAATCTATGTTCCTTAGGGCATTACGTATTTGCAGTCCAGAGTTTTTTGATAATGAATTTGAGAAGATATATTCCATTGGATCTAAGTTAAAGTACCCTAGATCTTTCATTCAAAAATGCCTTAAGTTAGCAAAGAAATCATTTTATAGAGTTCAGTCTAAACCTCCCATTGACACCTAGAATCTTTTAGTTCTCCTTTTTAATAATAATTTCACTTTGCTTCCCATGTTGGTTAAATCCTTTAATGCAAAAGTTGCCTTTAGCAACAATTATACTATAAAGAATATCTTAATCAGGAATTCATCAGAAAATTTTCTTTGTTGCATCTATAAAGTTCCTTATGGAAACTGTGATAAATTTTATGTTTGTCAAACTTTTAAGGATCTTTCTGTTAGACTTAAGTAACATAAATATAGCATAATAACGGGACAAGAATCAAATGCCTTGTTTGATCATGTTAAAAACTATGATCATTGTATTGACTGGAGTAACGCCATCTCAGTTGTTAACTCTAACTCTATCAACAAGAGAAATATCATTGAATCTTCTCTTCTGATATACACAAAGATTTCTAATCTTAAAATTAGTGATGGTTTATACCATTTAGATAACTTTATAGTTGATAAGATTTGTAAAACGATAAGTTTATGAACGCTCGTTGTATGTTTTCGACAATCACATGTTTACCAAATGGCAGCCTAGCTTCGTTTCTTCGATGTATATCAACTGACTGTTATATTCCTCTCTTGTGTCTAAACTGATGATGTAATTATTACACAAAAGTGCACTTGGGAACTTTTAATGTTTCATTTTCCGCATGGACTCATATGAATATCATGATCACGCGCAAAATTGTTATCCTTTCCAATATATATATATATATATATATATATATATATATATATATATATATATATATATATATATATACATATATATATATGGGTGATTATTGGTGCATATGCACCTGGGCATGAGAAGGAAGATCATGAGAGGGAAGTGTTTTGGGAGAAGCTGAATGAGTGTGTTAGTGGTTTTGATGCACGAGACCGGGTTATAGTGATGGGTGATTTGAATGAGAAGGTGAGTAATGTGGCAGTTGAGGGAATAATTGGTATACATGGGGTGTTCAGTGTTGTAATTGGAAATGGTGAAGAGCTTGTAGATTTACATGCTGAAAAAGGACTGATGATTGGGAATACCTGGTTTAAAAAGCGAGATATACATAAGTATACTTATGTAAGTAGGAGAGATGGCCAGAAAGCGTTATTGGATTACGTGTTAATTGACAGGCGCGCGAAAGAGAGACTTTTGGATGTTAATGTGCTGAGAGGTGCAACTGGAGGGATGTCTCATCATTATCTTGTGGAGGCTAAGGTGAAAATTTGTATGGGTTTTCAGAAAAGAAGAGTGAATGTTGGGGTGAAGAGGGTGGTGAGAGTAAGTGAGCTTGGGAAGGAGACCTGTGTGAGGAAGTACCAAGAGAGACTGAGTACAGAATGGAAAAAGGTGAGAACAATGGAAGTAAGGGGAGTGGGGGAGGAATGGGATGTATTTAGGGAATCAGTGATGGATTGCGCAAAAGATGCTTGTGGCATGAGAAGAGTGGGAGGTGGGTTGATTAGAAAGGGTAGTGAGTGGTGGGATGAAGAAGGAAGAGTATTAGTGAAAGAGAAGAGAGAGGCATTTGGACGATTTTTGTAGGGAAAAAATGCAATTGAGTGGGATATGTATAAACGAAAGAGACAGGAGGTCAAGAGAAAGGTGCAAGAGGTGAAAAAAAGGGCAAATGAGAGTTGGGGTGAGAGAGTATCATTAAATTTTAGGGAGAATAAAAAGATGTTCTGGAAGGAGGTAAATAAAGTGCGTAAGACAAGGGAGCAAATGGGAACTTCAGTGAAGTGCGCAAATGGGGAGCTGATAACAAGTAGTGGTGATGTGAGAAGGAGATGGAGTGAGTATTTTGAAGGTTTGTTGAATGTGTTTGATGATAGAGTGGCAGATATAGGGTGTTTTGGTCGAGGTGGTGTGCAAAGTGAGAGGGTTAGGGAAAATGATTTGGTAAACAGAGGTAGTAAAAGCTTTGCGGAAGATGAAAGCGGGCAAGGCAGCAGGTTTGGATGGTATTGCAGTGGAATTTATTAAAAAAGGGGGTGACTGTATTGTTGACTGGTTGGTAAGGTTATTTTATGTATGTATGACTCATGGTGAGGTGCCTGAGAATTGGCGGAATGCGTGCATAGTGCCATTGTGCAAAGGCAAAGGGGATAAGAGTGAGTGCTCAAATTTCAGAGGTGTAAGTTTGTTGAGTATTCCTGGTAAATTATATGGGAGGATATTGATTGAGAGGCTGAAGGCATGTACAGAGCATCAGATTGGGGAAGAGCAGTGTGGTTTCAGAAGTGGTAGAGGATGTGTGGATCAGGTGTTTGCTTTGAAGAATGTATGTGAGAAATACTTAGAAAAGCAAATGGATTTGTATGTAGCATTTATGGATCTGTAGAAGGCATATGATAGAGTTGATAGAGATGCTCTATGGAAGGTATTAAGAATATATGGTGTGGGAGGCAAGTTGTTAGAAGCAGTGAAAAGTATTTATCGAGGATGTAAGGCATGTGTACGTGTAGGAAGAGAGGAAAGTGATTGGTTCTCAGTGAATGTAGGTTTGCGGCAGGGGTGTGTGATGTCTCCATGGTTGTTTAATTTGTTTATGGATGGGGTTGTTAGGGAGGTGAATGCAAGAGTTTTGGAAAGAGGGGCAAGTATGAAGTCTGTTGGGGATGAGAGAGCTTGGGAGGTGAGTCAGTTGTTGTTCGCTGTTGATACAGCGCTGGTGGCTGATTCATGTGAGAAACTGCAGAAGCTGGTGACTGAGTTTGATAAAGTGTGTTAAAGAAGAAAGTTAAGAGTAAATGTGAATAAGAGAAAGGTTATTAGGTACAGTAGGGTTGAGGGTCAAGTCAATTGGGAGGTGAGTTTGAATGGAGAAAAACTGGATGAAGCGAAGTGTTTTATATATCTGGGAGTGGATCTGGCAGAGGATAGAACCATGGAAACGGAAGTGGATCATAGGGTGGGGGAGGGAGCGAAAATTCTGGGAGCCTTGAAGAATGTGTGGAAGTCGAGAACATTATCTCGGAAAGCAAAAATGGGTATGTTTGAAGGAATAGTGGTTCCAACAATGTTGTATGGTTGCGAGGCGTGGACTATGGATAGAGTCGTGCGCAGGAGGATGGATGTGCTGGAAATGAGATGTTTGAGGACAATGTGTGGTGTGAGGTGGTTTGATCGAGTAAGTAACGTAAGGGTAAGAGAGATGTGTGGAAATAAAAAGAGCGTGGTTGAGAGAGCAGAAGAGGCTGTTTTGAAATGGTTTGGGCACATGGAGAGAATGAGTGAGGAAAGATTGACCAAGAGGATATATGTGTCGGAGGTGGAAGGAACGAGAAGAGGGAGACCAAATTGGAGGTGGAAAGATAGAGTGAAAAAGATTTTGTGTGATCGGGGCCTGAACATGCAGGAGGGTGAAAGGAGTGCAAGGAATAGAGTGAATTGGAGCGATGTGGTATACCGGGGTTGACGTGCTGTCAGTGGATTGAATCAAGGCATGTGAAGCGTCTGGGTAAACCATGGAAAGCTGTATAGGTATGTATATTTGCGTGTATGGACGTATGTATATACATGTGTATGCGGGTGGGTTGGGCCATTTCTTTCGTCTGTTTCCTTGCGCTACCTCGCAAACGCGGGAGACATCGACAAAGCAAAAAAAAAAAAAAAAAAAAAAAAAAAATATATATATATATATATATATATATATATATATATATATATATATATACATATATATATACATATATATACATATATATATATATATATATATATATATATATATATATATATATATATATATATATATATATATATATATATATATATATATATATATATATATATATATATATATATATATATATATATATATATATATATATATATATATATATATATATATATATATATATATATATATATATATATATATATATATATACATATATATACATATATATATATATATATATATATATATATATATATATATATATATATATATATATATATGTATATATATATATATATGTATGTGTATGATTATTTTCAGATTCTCGTTGTACCGTGCAGTTATTTCTTCCCACAAATCAGGCAGTTCGGTCGTAAATGGCTGCCCTTGTTTGCAATGGACTTGCGTCACGTTCTCCTCCAAGGTGGACCATTAGAGTAAAGACGATTTTGTTTGTACTAACAGAAAACGAGGGTAGAGCATTTCATGCTACAAGGAAACTATGTATTCCAAGAGCCTCCCATTTTGTCGAGTTTATTATGCAGCTTTGTTATGTCCCGAAGAAGGAGGAGGAGGAGGGGGGTCGGGTCCTTTGGTGGAAACGTCGAGGATTTTTGCCCCATGTCTTTGCATTACTTGAGTTGCCCCTGTGAATAACACATTAGTTAAGTAGAGTGGGAGGGGGAAAAGGGGGGCTGAGATTTTTGTCTCAGATACGTATAGAAAACGGATTTAGTCATGGTTAAAAATCATTCAAGGAGCGGCTCATGACAATTGAATATATATATATATATATATATATATATATATATATATATATATATGTATGTATATATATATATATATATATATGTATGTATATATATATATATATATATATATATATATATATATATATATTATCCCTGGGGATAAGGGAGAAAGAATACTTCCCACGTATTCCCTGCGTGTCGTAGAAGGCGACTAAAAGGGGAGGGAGTGGGGGGCTGGAAATCCTCCCCTCTCATCATTTTTTTTTAATTTTCCAAAAGAGGGAACAGAGAAGGGGGCCAGGTGAGGATATTCCCTCAAAGGCCCAGTCCTCTGTTCTTAACGCTACCTCGCTAACGCGGGAAATGGCGAATAGTTTGAAAGAAAAGAAAAAAAAAAAATATATATATATATATATATACATATATATATATATATATATATATATATATATATATATATATATATACATATATATACATATATATATATATATATATATATATATATATATATATATATATATATATATATATATATATATATATATATATATATATATATATATATATATATATATATATATATATATATATATATGTATATATATATATATATATATATATATATATATATATATATATATATATATATATATATATATATATATATATATATATATATATATATATATATATACATATATATATATATATATATATATATATATATATATATATATATATATATATATATATATATATAAATATATATATATATAAATATATATATATATATATATATATATATATATATATATATATATATATATATATATATATATATATATATATATATATATATATATATATATATATATATATATATATATACATATATATATATATATATATATTATATGGGAGGGTATTGATTGAGAGGGTGAAGGCATGTACAGAGCATCAGATTGGGGAAGAGCAGTGTGGTTTCAGAAGTGGTAGAGGATGTGTGGATCAGGTGTTTGCTTTGAAGAATGTATGTGAGAAATGCTTAGAAAAGCAAATGGATTTGTATGTAGCTTTTATGGATCTGGAGAAGGCATATGATAGAGTTGATAGAGATGCTCTATGGAAGGTATTAAGAATATATGGTGTGGGAGGAAAGTTGTTAGAAGCAGTGAAAAGTTTTTATCGAGGATGTAAGGCATGTGTACGTGTAGGAAGAGAGGAAAGTGATTGGTTCTCAGTGAATTTATGTTTTCGGCAGGGTTGTGTGATGTCTCCATGGTTGTTTAATTTGTTTATGGATGGGGTTGTTAGGGAGGTAAATGCAAGAGTTTTGGAAAGAGGGGCAAGTGTGAAGTCTGTTGGGGATGAGAGAGCTTGGGAAGTGAGTCAGTTGTTGTTCGCTGATGACACAGCGCTGGTGGCTGATTCATGTGAGAAACTGCAGAAGCTGGTGACTGAGTTTGGTAAAGTGTGTGGAAGAAGAAAGTTAAGAGTAAATGTGAATAAGAGCAAGGTTATTAGGTACAGTAGGGTTGAGGGTCAAGTCAATTGGGAGGTGAGTTTGAATGGAGAAAAACTGGAGGAAGTGAAGTGTTTTAGATATCTGGGAGTGGATCTGGCAGCGGATGGAACCATGGAAGCGGAAGTAGATCATAGGGTGGGGGAGGGGGCGAAAATTCTGGGGGCCTTGAAGAATGTGTGGAAGTCGAGAACATTATCTCGGAAAGCAAAAATGGGTATGTTTGAAGGAATAGTGGTTCCAACAATGTTGTATATTTGCAAGTCGTGGGCTATGGATAGAGTTGTGCGCAGGAGGATGGATGTGCTGGAAATGAGATGTTTGAGGACAATGTGTGGTGTGAGGTGGTTTGATCGAGTGAGTAACGTAAGGGTAAGAGAGATGTGTGGAAATAAAAAGAGCGTGGTTGAGAGAGCAGAAGAGGGTGTTTTGAAGTGGTTTGGGCACATGGAGAGGATGAGTGAGGAAAGATTGACCAAGAGGATATATGTGTCGGAGGTGGAGGGAACAAGGAGAAGAAGGAGACCAAATTGGAGGTGGAAAGATGGAGTGAAAAAGATTTTGTGTGATCGGGGCCTGAACATGCAGGAGGGTGAAAGGAGGGCAAGGAATAGAGTGAATTAGAGCGATGTGGTATACCGGGGCTGACGTGCTGTCAGTGGATTGAATCAAGACATGTGAAGCGTCTGGTGTAAACCATGGAAAGCTGTGTAGGTATGTATATTTGCGTGTGTGGACGTATGTATATACATGTGTATGGGGGGGGGGGGGGGATTGGGCCATTTCTTTCGTCTGTTTCCTTGCTCTACCTTGCAAACGCGGGAGACAGCGACAAAGTATAAAAAAAAAAAAAATATATATAAAAATATATATATAAAAATATATATAAAAATATATATAAAAAATATATATATATATATATATATATATATATATATATATATATATATATATATATATATATATATATATCCCTGGGGATAGGGGAGAAAGAATACTTCCCACGTATTCCCTGCGTGTCGTAGAAGGCGACTAAAAGGGAAGGGAGCGGGGGGCTGGAAATCCTCCCCTCTCATTTTTCTTTTTTTTTTTTTTTTTTTTCCAAAAGAAGGAACAGAGAAGGGGGCCAGGTGAGGATATTTCCTCAAAGGCCCAGTCCTCTGTTCTTAACGCTACCTCGCTAATGCGGGAAATGGCGAATAGTACGAAAGAAAAAGAAAGAATATTTGTATGTAGCATTTATGGAGCTGGAGAAGGCATATGATAGAGTTGATAGAGATGCTCTGTGGAAGGTATTAAGAATATATGGTGTGGGAGGAAAGTTGTTAGAAGCAGTGAAAAGTTTTTATCGAGGATGTAAGGCATGTGTACGTGTAGGAAGAGAGGAAAGTGATTGGTTCTCAGTGAATGTATGTTTGCGGCAGGGGTGTGTGATGTGTACATGGTTGTTTAATTTGTTTATGGATGGGGTTGTTAGGGAGGTAAATGCAAGAGTTTTGGAAAGAGGGGCAAGTATGAAGTCTGTTGTGGATGAGAGAGCTTGGGAAGTGAGTCAGTTGTTGTTCGCTGATAATACAGCCCTGGTGGCTGATTCATGTGAGAAACTGCAGAAGCTGGTGACTGAGTTTGGTAAAGTGTGTGGAAGAAGAAAGTTAAGAATAAGTGTGAATAAGAGCAAGGTTATTAGGTACAGTAGGGTTGAGGGTCAAGTCAATTGGGAGGTGAGTTTGAATGGAGAAAAACTGGAGGAAGTGAAGTGTTTTAGATATCTGGGAGTGGATCTGGCAGCGGATGGAACCATGGAAGCGGAAGTGGATCATAGGGTGGGGGAGGGGGCGAAAATTCTGGGGGCCTTGAAGAATGTGTGGAAGTCGAGAACATTATCTCGGAAAGCAAAAATGGGTATGTTTGAAGGAATAGTGGTTCCAACAATGTTGTATGGTTGCGAGGCGTGGGCTATGGATAGAGTGTGCGCAGGAGGATGGATGTGCTGGAAATGAGATGTTTGAGGACAATGTGTGGTGTGAGGTGGTTTGATCGAGTAAGTAACGTAAGGGTAAGAGAGATGTGTGGAAATAAAAAGAGCGTGGTTGAGAGAGCAGAAGAGGGTGTTTTGAAGTGGTTTGGGCACATGGAGAGGATGAGTGAGGAAAGATTGACCAAGAGGATATATGTGTCGGAGGTGGAGGGAGCAAGGAGAAGAGGGAGACCAAATTGGAGGTGGAAAGATGGAGTGAAAAAGACTTTGTGATCGGGGCCTGAACATGCAGGAGGGTGAAAGGAGGGCAAGGAATAGAGTGAATTGGAGCGATGTGGTATACCAGGGTTGACGTGCTGTCAGTGGATTGAATCAAGGCATGTGAAGCGTCTGGGGTAAACCATGGAAAGCTGTGTAGGTATGTATATTTGCGTGTGTGGACGTATGTATATACATGTGTATGGGGGGGGGTTGGGCCATTTCTTTCGTCTGTTTCCTTGCGCTACCTCGCAAACGCGGGAGACAGCGAGAAAGTAAAAAAAAAAAAAAAAATATATATATATATATATATATATATATATATATATATATTTATATATATATATATATTTATATATATATATATATATATATATATATATATATATATATATATATATATATATATATATATATATATATATATATATATATATATATATATATATATATATATATCTATATATATATTCTATTATCATCATTTTGCGTTGTCGCTGTCTCCCGCGTTTGCGAGGTAGCGCAAGGAAACAGACGAAAGACATGGCCAAATCCACCCCCATACACATGTATATACACACACGTCCACACACGCAAATATACATACCTATACATCTCAATGTATACATATATATATACACACAGACAAATACATGTATAACCATGCACACAATTCGCACTGTCTGCCTCTATTCATTCCCAACGCCCTCGCCACACATGTAATACCATCCCCCTCCCCCCTCATGTGTGCGGGGTAGTGCTAGGAAAAGACAACAAAGTCCTCATTCGTTCACACTCAGTCTCTAGCTGTCATGCAATAATGCCCGAAACCACAGCTCCCTTTCCACATCCAGGCCCCACACATCTTTCCATGGCTTACCCCAGAAGCTTCACATGCTCTGATTCAATCCACTGACAGCACGTCAACCCCGGAATACCACATCGATCTCCTTGACTCTATTCCTTGCCCGCCTTTCACCCTCCTGCATGTTCAGGCACCGATCACTCAAGATCTTTTTCACTCCATCTTTCCACCTACAATTTGGTTTCCCACTTCTCCTCGTTCCCTCCACATCTGACACATATATCCTCTTGGTCAATCTTTCCTCACTCATTCTCTGCAAGTGACCAAACCATTTCAAAACACCCTCTTCTGCTCTCTCAACCACGCTCTTTTTATTTCCACACATTTCTCTTATCCTTACATTACTTACTCGATCAAACCACCTCACACCACATATTGTCCTCAAACATCTCATTTCCAGCAAATCCACCCTCCTACGCACAACTCTATCCATAGCCCACGCCTCGGAACGATACAACATTGTTGGAACCACTGTCCCTTCAAACATACCCATTTTTGCTTTCCGAGATAAAGTTCTCGACTTCCACACATTCTTCAAGGCTCCCAGGATTTTCGTCCCCTCCACCACCCTATGATTCACTTCCGCTTCCATGGTTGCATCCGCTGCCAGATCCACTCCCAGATATCTAAAAACACTTTACTTCCTCCGGTTTTTCTCCATTCAAACTTACCTACCAATTGACTTGACCCTCAACCCTACTGTACCTAGTAACCTTGCTCTTATTCACATTTACTCTTAACTTTCTTCTTTCACACACTTTACCAAACTCAGTCACCATCTTCTGCATATACATATATATATATATATATATATATATATATATATATATATATATATATATATATATATATATATATATATATACAGTAATTTAAGTAATGATGATATTAATATTTGCAAGGGTTTAGCGTATGCCAGTTTGTCAAAACCAGTTGAAGCTGGTTAGTCTCCTTATTAAGCAATTAGTGGGTAATGTATCAAATTCTAATGTCATGAACAATGTAGATTTAGCCAACAAGCTAAACAATGTCAATATTAACTTTGATTTCAAACTAGTTAGCTTTGATGTTTCCTCACTTTTCACTAAAGTTCGAATTGATGACCGTTTAGAATATTTATTTGATGTCTTGGATGATATTTATGTACCTGTTCAAAACTCTAATTTCATTGAACTGATAAAATTTTGGATAAAATATTGTGTATTTCAATTTATTGGAGATTATTATGCTCAAAAATTTGGTATGGCAACGAGTAACCCTCTTTCACCTGTACTATGTAATCTTTACATGGAATTTTTTTTAAACAAAATTACTAAAGAATATCTTAACTTCTAATGCAATTTGGTTTATGTATGTAGATGATGTTCTTTGTGTTTGGACCACAAGTGAAAATTTACAAATATTTCTCCCCATACTTAAGAATTTAGTACCTTCCATCTAATTTACTGTAGAAAATGAAAATAGTGTTATGTTACCATTTTTAGATTGCATGATCCGTAGACAAGGAAACAAGTTTAAGTTTAGCATCTACAGAAAACCCACCAATGTATGCTCATATCCATTATTACTCATCTCAACATGACAGAGTTAAATTATCATCATTTCATTCTATGTTCCTTAGGTCATTACGTATTTGAAGTCCAGAGTTTATTGATAATGAGTTTGAGAAGATATATTCCATTGGATCTAAGTTAAAGTACACTAGATCTTTCACTGATGATCCCTTAACTTAGCAAAGAAATCATTTTATAGAGTTGAGTCTAAACCTCCCATTGACACCAAGCATCATTTAGTTCTCCCTTTTAATAATAATTTCACCTTGCTTCTCATGTTGCTTAAATCCTTTAATGTAAAAGTTACCTTTAGCAACAATAATACTATAAAGAATATCTTTATCAGAAATTCATCACAAAATTCTCTTAGTTGTATCTAAGAAGTTCCTTGTGGAAACTCTGATAAATTTATGTTGGTCAGACTGGTAAGGATCTTTCTGTTAGACTTAATCAACATAAATATAGTATAATAACGGGACAAGAGTCAAATGCCTTGTTTAATCATGTTAAAATCTATGATCATTGTATTGACTGGAGTAACGCCATCTCAGATGTTAACTCTAACCCTATTAACAAGAGAAATATCATTGAATCTTCTATTATGAAATACACAAAGAATTATAATCTTTATATTAGTGATGGTTTATACAAATTAGACAACTTTATAGTTGATAAGATTTGTAAAATAAGTTTATGAACGCTCGTTGTATGTTTTCGACAATCATATGTTTAAAAAATGGCGTCCTAGCTTCGTTTCTTCAATGTATATGAACTGACTGTTATACTCCTCTCTTGTGTCTCCCCTGATGATGTGATTATTACACAAAAGTTCTCTTGGGAACTTTTCATGTGTCATTTTCCCTGTGGACTCATATGAATATCATGATCACGCGCAAAATTGTGATCCTTTCCAATATATATATATATATATATATATATATATATATATATATATATATATATATATATATATATATATATATATATATATATATATATATATATATATATATATATATATATATATATGTATATATATATATACATATATATATATATATATATATACATATCTATATATCTCTATCAACTCTATCATATGCCTTCTCCAGATCCATAAATGCTACATACAAATCCATTTGCTTTTCTAAGTATTTCTCACATACATTCTTCAAAGCAAACACCTGATCCACACATTCTCTACCACATCTGAAACCATCTGGATCTGGAGAAGGCATATGATAGAATTGATAGAGATGCTCTGTGGAAGGTATTTAGAATATATGGTGTGGGAGGCAAGTTGTTAGAAGCAGTGAAAAGTTTTTATCGAGGATGTAAGGCATTTGTACGTGCAGGAAGAGAGGAAAGTGATTTGTTCTCAGTGAATGTAGGTTTGCGGCAGTGGTGTGTTATGTCTCCATGGTTGTTTAATTTGTTTATGGATGGGGTTGTTAGGGAGGTGAATGCAAGAGTTTTGGAAAGAGGGGCAAGTATGAAGTCTGTTGTGGATGAGAGAGCTTGGGAAGTGAGTCAGTTATTGTTTGCTGATGATACAGCGCTGGTGGCTGATTCATGTGAGAAACTGCAGAAGCTGGTGACTGAGTTTGGTAAAGTGTGTGAAAGAAGAAAGTTAAGAGTAAATGTGAATAAGAGCAAGGTTATTTGGTACAGTAGGGTTGAGGATCAAGTCAATTTGGAGGTAAGTTTCAATGGAGAAAAACTGTAGGAAGTAAAGTGTTTTAGATATCTGGGAGTGTATCTGGCAGAGGATGGAACCATATAAGTGAAACTGGATCATAGGTTGGGGGAGGGGGCGAAATTCCTGGGAGCCTTGAAGAATGTGTGGAAGTCGAGAACATTATCTCGGAAAGCAAAAATGGGTATGTTTGAAGGAATAGTGGTTCCAACAATGTTGTATGGTTGCGAGGCGTGGGCTATGGATAGAGTTGTGCGCAGGAGGATGGATGTGCTGGAAATGAGATGTTTGAAGACAATGTGTGGTGTGAGGTGGTTTGATCGAGTAAGTGACGTAAGGATAAGAGAGATGTGTGGAAATAAAAAGAGCGAGGTTGAGAGAGCAGAAGAGGGTGTTTTGAAATGGTTTGGGCACATGGAGAGAATGAGTGAGGAAAGATTGACCAAGAGGATATATGTGTCGGAGGTAGAGGGAACGAGGAGAAGTGGGAGACCAAATTGGAGGTGGAAAGATGGAGTGAAAATGATTTTATGTGATCGGGGCCTCAACATACAAGAGGTTGAAAGGAGGGCAAGGAATAGAGTGAATTGGAGCGATGTGGTATACCAGGGTTGACGTGCTGTCAGTGGATTGAATCAGGGCATGTGAAGCGTCTGGGGTAAACCATGGAAAACTGTGTAGGTATGGATATTTGCGTGTGTGGACGTATGTATATACATTTGTATGGGGTTGATTTGGACCATTTCTTTCGTATGTTTTCTTGCGATACCTCGCAAACGCGGGAGACAGCGGAAAATATGTATATATATTTTTTTTTTCTTTTTTTTTCTTTTTTTGCTTTTTCGCTGTCTCCCGCGTTTGCGAGGTAGCGCAAGGACACAGACGAAAGAAATGGCCCAACCCACCCCCATACACATGCCTTGATTCAATCCACTGACAGCACGTCAACCCCGGTATACCACATCGCTCCAATTCACTCTATTCTTTGCCCTCCTTTCACCCTCCTGCATGTTCAGGTCCCGATCACACAAAATCTTTTTCACTCTATCTTTCCACCTCCAATTTGGTCTCCCTCCTCTCCTCGTTCAATCCACCTCCGACACATATATCCTCTTGGTCAATCTTTTGTTACTTATTCTCTCCATGTGACCAAACCATTTCAAAACACCCTCTTCTGCTCTCTCAACCACGCTCTTTTTATTTCCACACATCTCTCTTACCCTTACGTTACTTACTCGATCAAACCACCTCACACCACACATTGTCCTCAAACATCTCATTTCTAGCACATCCATCCTCCTGCGCACAACTCTATCCATAGTCCACGCCTCGCAACCATACAACATTGTTGGAACCACTATTCCTTCAAACATACCCATTTTTCCTTTCCGAGATAAAGTTCTCGACTTCCACACATTCTTCAAGGCTCCCAGAATTTT
>NC_092236.1:35251732-35259232 GCF_036320965.1 Panulirus ornatus
TTTTACATGTTGTCACATGAGAGTGATGGCTAACCATAACGAACATAAAACAACATGGGATAGAACTACAAAGTAAATAAAACTGAATCATCATATATTGCTGCAATGGTGAAATTCACTACTCTCCGGCTCCTATTTCTCTACTATAGTTAGAACTGTTTGAAATAAAATTTCATTATCGCTGGACTGCAGACTTGAGAATACCTCAGGTATACGATTAAATAATTTCAACACCGAAAAAGAACTTTAATATCAAGACCCGTCTGGCAAGATGCAACTCGCTAAGGAGGATGTCGTTAAAAAGTTACGATGGGTGATGGCTTATTTTATATAATATTCGGTGGGAGTTTTCAGTCTTTTCAAAAGACAGTAGCGACTTTATTTTACTCAACTAATTTCACTCCTGCCACTTTCACTCTCTCTCTCTCTCTCTCTCTCTCTCTCTCTCTCTCTCTCTCTCTCTCTCTCTCTCTCTCTCTCTCTCTCTCTCTCTCTCTCTCTCTCTCTCTGTAAGAAATATGCACGAATGGCATTGATTTATCATTAATTATTTATCATAGTTTAATTATAATTTCATTTCGTAAGTATGTATATATATTTTTTTTCATACTATTCGCTATTTCCCGCGATAGCGAGGTAGCGTCAAGAACAGAGGACTGGGCCTTTGAGGGAATACCCTTACCTGGCCCCCTTCTCTGTTCCTTCTTTTGGAAAATTAAAAAAGAAAAACGAGAGGGGAGGATTTCCAGCCGACAGCTCCTTTCCCTTTTAGTCGCCTTCTACGACACGCAAGGAATACGTGGGAAGTATTCTTTCTCCCCTATCCCCAGGGACAATGTATATATATATATATATATATATATATATATATATATATATATATATATATATATATATATATATATATATATATATATATATATATATATATATATATATATATATATATATATATATATATATATATATATATATATATATATATATATATATATATATATATATCCCTGGGGATGGGGGAAAAAGAATACTTCCCACGCATTACTCACATGTCGTAGAAGGCGACTAAAGGAGAAGGGAGCGGGGGGCCAAAATCCCTCCCCTCCTTGTATTTAACTTTTAAAGGGGGAAACAGAAGAAGGAATCACGCGGGGAGTGCTCATCCTCCTCGAAGGCTCAGATTGGGGTGTCTAAATGTGTGTGCATGTAACCAAGATAAGAAAAAAAGAAAAATAGGTACTATGTTTGAGGAAAGGAACCTGGATGTTTTGGCTCTGAGTGAAACGATGCTCAAGGGTAAAGGGGAAGAGTGGTTCCGGAATGTCTTGGGAGTAAAGTCAGGGGTTAGTGAGAGGACAAGAGCAAGGGAAGGAGTAGCACTACTCCCGAAAAAGGAGTTCTGTGGGTATGTGATAGAGTGTAAGAAAGTAAATTCTAGATTGATATGGGTAAAAAATGAAAGTTGATGGAGAGAGATGGGTGATTATTGGTGCATATGCACCTGGGCATGAAAAAAACAATTATGAGAGGAAAGTGTTTTGGGAGCAGCTGAATGAGTGAGTTAGTGGCTTTGATGCACAAGACCGGGTTATAGTGATTGGTGATTTGAATGCAAAGGTGAGTGATTTGGCAGTTGAGGGAATAATTGGTATACATGGGGTTTTCACTGTAGTAAATGGAAATGGTGAAGATCTTGTAGATTTATGTGCTGAAAAAGACTGGTGATTGGGAATACCTGGTTTAAAAAGCGAGATATACATAAGTATACGTGTGTAAGTAAAAGAAATGGCCAGAGGGCATTACTGGATTAAGTGTTAATTGATAGGCGCGCGAAAGAGAGATTTTTGGATGTTACTGTCCTGTGAGGTGCAACTGGAGGGATGTCTGATCATTATCTTGTGAAAGCGAAAGTGAAGATTTGTAGGGGTTTTCAGAAAAGAAGGGAGAATGTTGGGGTGAAGAGAGTGGTGAGAATAAGTGAGCTTGGCAAGGAGACTTATGTGAGGAAGTACCAGGAGGTACTGAGTACACAATGCAAAAAGGTGAGAACATAGGAGGTAAGGGGAGTGGGGGAGGAAAGTGATGTATTTAGGGAAGCAGTGATGGCTTGCGCAAAAGATGCTTGTGGTATGACAAGCATGGGAGGTGGGTTGATTAGAAAGGGTAGTGAGTGGTGGGATGAAGAGGTAAGATTATTAGTGAAAGAGAAGAAAGAGGCATTTGGACGCTTTTGCAGGGAAAAAATGCAAATGAGTGGGAGATGTTTAAAAGAAAGAGGCAGGAGGTCAACAGAAAGGTGCAAGAGGTGAAAAAGAGGGCAAAAGAGAGTTAGGGTGAGAGAGTATCATTAAATTTTAGGGAGAATAAAAAGATGTTTTGAAAGGAGGTAAATAAAGTGCGTAAGACAAGGGAGCAAATGGGAACTTCAGTGAAGGGGGCTAATGGGGAGGTGATAACAAGTAGTGGTGATCTGAGAAGGAGATGGAGTGAGTATTTTGAAGGTTTGTTGTATGCGTTTATGATAGAGTGGCAGATATAGGGTGTCTTGGTCGAGGTGGTGTGCAAAGTGAGAGGGTTAGGGAAAATGATTTCGTAAACAGAGAAGAGGTAGTAAAAGCTTTGCGGAAGGTGAAAGCTGGCAAAGCATCAGGTTTGGATAGTATTGCAGTGGAATTTACTAAAAAAGTGGGAGATTGTATTGTTGACTGGTTGGTAAGGTTATTTAATGTATGTATGATTCATAGTGAGGTGCCTGAGGATTGGCGGAATGCTTGCACAATGCCATTGTACAAAGGCAAAGGGAATAAGAGTGAATGCTCAAATTACAGAGGTATAAGTTGGTTAAGTATTCCTGGTAAATTATATGGGAGGGTATTGATTGAGATTGTGAAGGCATGTACAGAGCATCAGAACGGGGAAGAGCAGTGTAGTTTCAGAAGTGGTAGAGGATGTGTGGATCAGGTGTTTGCTTTGAAGAATGTATGTGAGAAATACATCGAAAAGCAAATGGATCTGTATGTAGCATTTATTGATCTGGAGAAAGCATATGATAGAGTTAATAGAGTTACTCTATGGATGATATTAAGAATATATGGTGTGGGAGGCAAGTTGTTGGAAGCAGAGAAAAGTTTTTATCGACGACGTAAGGCATGAGTACGGATAGCAAGAGAGGAAAGAGATTGGTTCTCAGTAAATGTAGGTTTGCGGCAGGGGTGTGTGATGTCTCCATGGTTGTTTAATTTGTTTATGGATGGGGGCGTTAGGGAGGTGAATGAAAGAGTTTTGGAGAAGGGGGGCAAGTATGCAATCTGTTGTGGATGAGAGAGCTTGGGAAGTGAGTCAGTTGTTGTTCGCTGATGATACAACGCTGGTGGCTGATTCATGTGAGAAACTGCAGAAGCTGGTGAATGAGTTTGGTAAAATGTGTGAAAGAAGAAAGTTAAGAGTAAATGTAAATAATAGCAAGGTTAATAGGGACAGTTGAGGGTCAAGTCAATCGGGAGGTAAGTTTGAATGGAGAAAAACTGGAGGAAGTAAAGTGTTTTAGATGTCCTTGAGTGGATCTGGCAGCGGATGGAACCATGGAAGCGGAAGTGAATCATAGGGTAGGGGGGAGGGCGAAAATTTTGGAAGCCTTGAAGAATGTTTGGAAGTCGAGAACATTATCTCGGAAAGCAAAAATGGGTATGTTTGAAGGAATAGTGGTTCCAACAATGTTGTATGGCTGCGAGGCGTGGGCTATGGATAGTGTTGTGGGCAGGAGAGTGGATGTGCTGGAAATGAGATGTTTGAGGACAATATGTGGTGTGAAGTGGTTTGATCGAGTAAGTAATGTAAGGGTAAGAGAGATGTGTTGAAATAAAAATGGTTTGCTTAAGAGAGAAGAAGCGGGTGTTTCGAAATGGTTTCGTCACATGGTGAGAATGAGTGAGGAGAGAACGAACAAGAGCATATATGTGTCAAAGGAGGAGAGAACGAGGAGAAGTGGGAGACAAAATTGGAGGTGGAAAGATGGAGTGAAAAAGATTTTGAGTGATCGGGGCCTGAACATGCAGGAGGGTGAAAGGCGTGCAAGGAATAGAGTGAATTGGAACGATGTGGTATACCGGGTTCGACGCGCTGTCAATGGATTGACCCAGGGCATGTGAAGCGTCGTCGGTAAACCATGGAAAGTTGTGTTGGGACTAGATGTGGAAAGGAAACTGTGGTTTCGGTGCATTATTACATGACAGCTAGAGACTAAGTGTGAACGAATGGGGACTTTTTTTGTCTATTCCTAGCTCTAACTCGCACACATGAGGGTGGAAGGGGTTGTTTTTCCATGTGTGGCGAGGTGGCGATAGGAATGAATAAAGGCAGACAGTATGAATAATGTACATATACATACATATACATACGGAAATATACATACCTATACATCTCAATGTACACATATATATACATACACAGACACATACATATATACCCATGCACACAATTCACACTGTCTGCCCCATTCACTCCAATCGCCCCCTCGCCACACATGGAATAACTTCCCCCTCCGCCCTCATGTGTGCGAGGTAGCACTAGGAAAAGACAAAAAAGGCCCCATTCGTTCACACTCAGTCTCTAGCTGCCACGCAATAATGCCCGAAACCACAGCTCCCTTTCCACACCCAGGCCCCACACAACTTTCCTTAGTTTACCCCAGACGCTTCACATGCCTTGATTAAATCCACTGAGAGCACGTCAACCCCGGAATACCACATCGATCCAATTCACTCTTTTCCTTGCCCTCCTTTCACCCTCCTGCATGCTCAGGCGCCGATCACTCAAAATCGTTTTCACTCCTATCTTTCCACCTCCAATTTGGTCTCCCACTTCTCCTCGTTCCCTCCACCTCCGACACATATATCCTCTTGTTCAATCTTTCCTCACTCATTCTCTCCATGTGCCCAAACCATTTCAAAACACCCTCTTCTGCTCTCTCAACCACGCTCTTTTTATTTCCACACATCTCTCTTACCCTTACATTACTTACTCGATCAAACCACCTCACACCACACATTGTCCTCAAACATCTCATTTCCAGCACATCCATCCTCCTGCGCAAAACTCTACCCATAGCCCACGCCTCGCAACCATACAACATTGTTGGAACCACTATTCCTTCAAACATACCCATGTTTGCTTTCCGAGAAAATGTTCTCGACTTCCAGACATTCTTCAAGGCTCCCAGGATTTTCGCCCCCTCCCCCACACTATGATTCACTTCCACTTCCATGGTTCCATCCGATGCCAGATCCACTCCCAGATATCTAAAACACTTTATTTCCTCCAGTTTTTCTCCATTCAAACTTACCTCCCAATTGACTTGACCCTCAACCCTACTATACCTAAAAACCTTGCTCTTATTCACATTTACTCTTAACATTTTTCTTTCACACACTTTACCAAACTCAGTCACCAGCTTCTGGAGTTTCTCACATGAATCAGCCATCAGCGCTGTATCATCAGCGAACAACAACTGACTCACTTCCTAAGCTCTCTCATCCCCAACAGACTTCATACTTGCCCCTCTTTCCAAAACTCTTGCATTCACCACCCTAACAACCCCATAAATAAACAAATTAAACAACCATGGAGACATCACACACCCCTGCCGCAAACCGACATTCACTGAGAACCAATCACTTTCCTCTCTTCCTACACGTACACATGCCTTACATCCTCGATAAAAACTTTTAACTCCTTCTAACAACTTGCCTCCCACACAATATATTCTTAATACCTTCCACAGAGCATCTCTATCAACTCTATCGTATGCCTTCTCCAGATCCATAAATGCTACATACAAATCCATTTGCTTTTCTAAGTATTTCTCACATACATTCTTCAAAGGAAACACAGAATCCACAAATCCGCTACCACTTCTGAAACCACACTGCTCTTCCCCAATCTCATGCTCTGGGTAGTGAGTGGTGGGATGAAGAAGTAAGATTATTAGTGAAAGAGAAGAGAGGCATTTGGACGATTTTTGCAGGGAAAATTGAGTGGGAGATGTATAAAAGAAACAGACAGGAGGTCAAGGGAAAGGTGCAAGAGGTGAAAAAGAGGGCAAATGAGAGTTGGGGAGAGAGAGTATCATTAGATTTTAGGGAGAATAAAAAGATGTTCTGGAAGGAGGCAAATAAAGTGCGTAAGACAAGGGAGCAAATAGGAACTTCAGTGAAGGGCACAAATGGGGAGGTGATAACAAGTAGTGGTGATGTGAGAAGGAGTTGGAGTGAGTATTTTGAAGGTTTGTTGAATGTGTTTCATGTTAGAGTGGCAGATATGGGGTGTTTTGGTCGAGGTGGTGTGCAAAGTGAGAGGGTAAGGGAAAATGATTTGTTAAACAGAGAAGAGGTAGAGAAAGCTTTGCGGAAGATGGAGGCGCCAAGGCAGCGAGTTGGGATGGTATTGCAGTGGAATTTATTAAAAAAGGGGGTGACTGTATTGTTGACTGGTTGGTAAGGTTATTTAATGTATGTATGATTCATGGTGAGGTGCCTGAGGATTAGCGGAATGCGTGCATATTGCCATTGTACAAAGGCAAAGGGGATAAGAGTGAGTGCTCAAATTACAGAGGTATAAGTTTATGAGTATTCCTGGTAAATTATATGGGAGGGTATTGATTGAGAGGGTGAAGGCATGTATATATATATATATATATATATATATATATATATATATATATATATATATATATATATATATATATATATATATTCCTGGGGGTAGGGGTGAAAGAATACTTACCACGCATTCCTCACGTGTCGTAGAAGGCGACTAGAGGGGACGGGAGCGAGGGCCAGAAATCCTTCCATCCTTGTATCTTAACTTTCTAAAAATGGGAAACAGAAGTCACGCGGGGAGTGCTCATCCACCTAGTAGACTCAGATTGGGGTGTCTAAATGTGTGTGGATGTAACCAAGATGTGAAAAAAGGAGAGATAGGTAGTATGTTTGAGGAAAGGAAAATGGATGTTTTGGCTATTAGTGAAACGAAGCGCAAGGGTAAAGGGGAAGTGTGGTTTAATAATGTGTTGGGAGCAAAGTCAGGGGTTAGTGAGAGGACAAGAGCTAGGGAAGGATTGGGAGTACTCCGGAAACAGGAGTTCTGGGAGTATGTGATAGAATGTAAGAAAGTAAATTCTCGATTAATATGGGTAAAACTGAAAGTTGATGGAGAGAGATGGGTGATTATTGGTGCAGATGCACCTGGGCATGAGAAGAAAGATCATGAGAGGCAATTGTTTTGGGAGCAGCTAAATGAGTGTGTTAGTGGTTTTGATGCACAAGACCGGGTTATAGTGATGGGTGATTTGAATGCAAAGGTAAGTAATGTGGCAGTTGAGGGAATAATTGGTATACATGGGGTGTTCAGTGTTTTAAATGGAAATGGTGAAGAGCTTTTAGATTTATGTGCTGAAAAAGGACTGGTGATTGGGAATACCTGGTTTAAAAAGTGAGATATACA
>NC_092236.1:35264232-35274154 GCF_036320965.1 Panulirus ornatus
TCCTACACGTACACATGCCTTACATCCTCGATAAAAACTTTTCACTGCTTCTAACAACTTGCCTCCCACACCATATATTCTTAATACCTTCCACAGAGCATCTCTATCAACTCTATCATATGCCTTCTCCAGATCCATAAATGCTACATACAAATCCATTTGCTTTTCTAAGTATTTCTCACATACATTCTTCAAAGCAAACACCTGATCCACACATCCTCTACCACTTCTGAAACCACACTGCTCTTCCCCAATCTGATGCTCTGTACATGCCTTCACCCTCTCAATCAATACCCTCCCATATAATTTACCAGGAATACTCAACAAACTTATACCTCTGTAATTTGAGCACTCACTCTTATCCCCTTTGCCTTTGTACAATGGCACTATGCACGCATTCCGCCAATCCTCAGGCACCTCACCATGAGTCATACATACATTAAATAACCTTACCAACCAGTCAACAATACAGTCACCCCCTTTCTTAATAAATTCCACTGCAATACCATCCAAACCTGCTGCCTTGCCGGCTTTCATCTTCCGCAAAGCTTTTACTACCTCTTCTCTGTTTACCAAATCATTTTCCCTAACCCTCTCACTTTGCACACCACCTCGACCAAACACCCTATATCTGCCACTCTATCATCAAACACATTCAACAAACCTTCAAAATACTCACTCCATCTCCTTCTCACATCACCACTACTTGTTATCACCTCCCCATTAGCGCCCTTCACTGAAGTTCCCATTTGCTCCCTTGTCTTACGCACTTTTTTTACCTCCTTCCAGAACATCTTTTTATTCTCCCTAAAATTTAATGATACTCTTTCACCCCAACTATCACTTGCCCTCTTTTTCACCTCTTGCACCTTTCTCTTGACCTCCAGTCTCTTTCTTTTATATATCTCCCACTCAATTGCATTTTTTCCCTGCAAAAATCGTCCAAATGCCTCTCTCTTCTCTTTCACTAGTACTCTTACTTCTTCATCCCACCACTCACTACCCTTTCTAATCAACCCACCTCCCACTCTTCTCATGCCACAAGCATCTTTTCCGCAATCCATCACTGATTCCCTAAATACATCCTATTCCTCCCCCACTCCCCTTACTTCTATTGTTCTCACCTTTTTTCATTCTGTACTCAGTCTCTCCTGGTACTTCCTCACACAAGTCTCCTTCCTAAGCTCACTTACTCTCACCACCTTCTTCACCCCAACATTCACTCTTCTTTTCTGAAAACTGATACAAATCTTCACCTTAGCCTCCACAAGATAATGATCAGACATCCCTCCAGTTGCACCTCTCAGCACACTTACATCGAAAAGTCTCTCTTTCGCGCGCCTGTCACTTAACACGTAATCCAATAACGCTCTCAGGCCATCTCTCTTACTTACATACGTATACTTATGTATATCTCGCTTTTTAAGCCAGGTATTCCTAATCGCCAGTCCTTTTTCAGCACATAAATCCACAAGCTCTTCACCATTCCCATTTACAACACTGAACACCCCATGTATACCAATTATTCCCTTAACTACCAAGTTACTCACCTTTGCATTTAAATCCCCCATCAACATAACCCGGTCGCGCGCATCAAAACCACTAACACACTCATTCAGCTGCTCCCAAAACACTTGCCTCTCATGATCTTTCTTCTCATGCCCAGGTGCATATGCACCAATAATCACCCATCTCTCTCCATCAACTTTCAGTTTTACCCATTCTAATCGAGAATTTACTTTCTTACATTCTATTTATACTCCCACAACTCCTGTTTCAGGAGTACTGCTACTCCTTCCCTTGCTCTTGTCCTCTCACTAACCCCTGACTTTACCCCCAAGACATTCCCGAACCACTCTTCCCCTTTACCCTTGAGCTTCGTTTCACTCAGAGCCAAAACATCCAGGCTCCTTTCCTCATACACACTCCCTATCTCTCCTTTTTTCACATCTTGGTTACATCCACACACTTTTAAACACCCCAACCTGAGTCTACGAGGAGGATGAGCACTCCCCGCGTGACTCCTTCTGGTTCCCATTTTTTTTAGAAAGTTAGAAAATCCAAGGAAGGGAGGATTTCTGGCCCCCCGCTCTCATCCCCTCTAGTCGCCTTCTACGACACGTGAGGAATGCGTGGGAAGTATTCTTTCACCTCTATCCCTAGGGATAATATATATATATATATATACATACACACACACATACACACATATACACACATACATATACTCACATATATATATACAAATAAAGTGCATATGAACGCGCACCTTCATAGATCATATAAACCTCCAACAGCCAGGATCGAACCTGGGACCCCTCTGCAAGAGGCAGGCATCCTAACCGCTAGGCTATGGGACTGTATAATAGGAAACAACTATTCGAAATAATGAGTACTCGAATACCCTTCGTCTCACAATGGTGAGCAACGGGGTCTATACTTGGTTGTGTCCGAACAGACGCACATAGCCAGCTGATAGCGTTTTACCGAACCTAACTGTACAACGCGGAGGTATATGAATACGAATAAAGTGTATATGAACGCGCACCTTCATAGAACATACAAACCTCCAACAGCCAGGATAGAACCTGGGACCCCTGTGCAAGAGGCAGGCATGCCTCTTGCACAGGGTATTCGAGTACTCAGTATTTCGAATAGCTGTTTCCTATTATACATTCCCATAGCCTAGCGGTTGGCATGCCTGCCTCTTGCAGAGGGGTCCCAGGTTCGATCCTGGCTGTTGGAGGTTTGTATGTTCTATGAAGGTGCGCGTTCATATACACTTTATTCGTATTCATATACCTCCGCGTTGTACAGTTAGGTTCGGTAAAACGCTATCAGCTGATTATGTGCGTCTATTCGGAAACAACCAAGTATAGACCCCGTTGCTCACCATTGTGAGACGAAGGGTATTCGAGTACTCAGTATTTCGAATAGTTGTTTCCTATTATACAGTCCCATAGCCTAGCTGTTAGCATACCTGCCTCTTGCAGAGGGGTCCCAGGTTCGATCCTGGCTGTTGGAGGTTTGTATGTTCTATGAAGGTGCGCGTTCATATGCACTTTATTCGTATTCATATACCTCCGCGTTGTACAGTTAGGTTCGGTAAAACTCTATCAGCTGGCTAGGTGCGTTTGTTTGGAAACAACCAAGTATAGACCCCGTTGCTCACCATTGTGAGACGATGGGTATTCGAGTACTCAGTATTTCGAATAGTTGCTTCCTATTATACAGTCCCATAGCCTAGCGGTTAGCATGCATGCCTCTTGCAGAGGGATCCCAGGTTCGATCCTGGCTGTTGGAGGTTTGTATGTTCACATATATATATATATATATATATTTTTTTTTTTATTATTATTTTTTATTATACTTTGTCGCTGTCTCCCGCGTTTGGGAGGTAGCGCAAGGAAAAAAACGAAAGAAATGGCCCAACCCCCCCCCCCATACACATGTATATACATACGTCCACACACGCAAATATACATACCTACACAGCTTTCCATGGTTTACCCCAGACGCTTCACCTGCCTTGATTCAATCCAGTGACAGCACGTCAACCCCGTTATACCACATCGCTCCAATTCACTCTATTTCTTGCCCTCCTTTCACCCTCCTGCATGTTCAGGCCCCGATCACACAAAATCTTTTTCACTCCATCTTTCCACCTCCAATTTGGTCTCCCTCTTCTCCTTGTTCCCTCCACCTACGACACATATATCCTCTTGGTCAATCTTTCCTCACTCATCCTCTCCATGTGCCCAAACCACTTCAAAACACCCTCTTCTGCTCTCTCAACCACGCTCTTTTTATTTCCACACATCTCTCTTACCCTTACGTTACTCACTCGATCAAACCACCTCACACCACACATTGTCCTCAAACATCTCATTTCCAGCACATCCATCCTCCTGCGCACAACTCTATCCATAGCCCACGCCTCGCAACCATACAACATTGTTGGAACCACTATTCCTTCAAACATACCCATTTTTGCTTTCCGAGATAATGTTCTCGACTTCCACACATTCTTCAAGGCCCCCAGGATTTTCGCCCCCTCCCCCACCCTATGATCCACTTCCGCTTCCATGGTTCCATCCGCTGCCAGATCCACTCCCAGATATCTAAAACACTTCTCTTCCTCCAGTTTTTCTCCATTCAAACTCACCTCCCAATTGACTTGACCCTCAACCCTACTGTACCTAATAACCTTGCTCTTATTCACATTTACTCTTAACTTTCTTCTTCCACACACTTTTCCAAACTTAGTCACCAGCTTCTGCAGTTTCTCACATGAATCAGCCACCAGCGCTGTATCATCAGCGAACAACAACTGACTCACTTCGCAAGCTCTCTCATCCCCAACAGACTTCATACTTGCCCCTCTTTCCAAAACTCTTGCATTTACCTCCCTAACAACCTCATCCATAAACAAATTAAACAACCATGGAGACATCACACACCCCTGCCGCAAACCTACATTCACTGAGAACCAATCACTTTCCTCTCTTCCTACACGTACACATGCCTTACATCCTCGATAAAAACTTTTCACTGCTTCTAACAACTTTCCTCCAACACCATATATTCTTAATACCTTCCACAGAGCATCTCTATCAACTCTATCATATGCCTTCTCCAGATCCATAAATGCTACATACAAATCCATTTGCTTTTCTAAGTATTTCTCACATACATTCTTCAAAGCAAACACCTGATCCACACATCCTCTACCACTTCTGAAACCACACTGCTCTTCCCCAATCTGATGCTCTGTACATGCCTTCACCCTCTCAATCAATACCCTCCCATATAATTTACCAGGAATACTCAATAAACTTATACCTCTGTAATTTGAGCACTCACTCTTATCCCCTTTGCCTTTGTACAATGGCACTATGCACGCATTCCGCCAATCCTCAGGCACCTCACCATGAGTCATACATACATTAAATAACCTTACCAACCAGTCAACAATACAGTCACCCCCTTTTTTAATAAATTCCACTGCAATACCATCCAAACCTGCTGCCTTGCCGGCTTTCATCTTCCGAAAAGCTTTCACTACCTCTTCTCTGTTTACCAAATCATTTTCCCTAACCCTCTCACTTTGCACACCACCTCGACCTAAACACCCTATATCAGCCACTTTATCATCAAACACATTCAACAAACCTTCAAAATACTCACTCCATATCCTTCTCACATCACCACTACTTGTTATCACCTCCCCATTTGCGCCCTTCACTGAAGTTCCCATTTGCTCCCTTGTCTTACGCACTTTATTTACCTCCTTCCAGAACATCTTTTTATTCTCCCTAAAATTTAATGATACTCTCTCACCCCAACTCTCATTTGCCCTTTTTTTCACCTCTTGCACCTTTCTCTTGACCTCCTGTCTCTTTCTTTTATACATCTCCCACTCAATTGCATTTTTTCCCTGCAAAAATCGTCCAAATGCCTCTCTCTACTCTTTCACTAATACTCTTACTTCTTCATCCCACCACTCACTACCCTTTCTAATGAACCCTCCTCCCACTCTTCTCATGCCACAAGCATCTTTTGCGCAATTCATCACTGATTCCCTAAATACATCCCATTCCTCCCCCACTCCCCTTACTTCCATTGTTCTCACCTTTTTCTATTCTGTACTCAGTCTCTCCTGGTACTTCCTCACACAGGTCTCCTTCTCAAGCTCACTTACTCTCACCACCCTCGTCACCCCAACATTCACTTTTCTTTTCTGAAAACCGATACAAATCTTCACCTTAGCCTCCACAAGATAATGATCAGACATCCCTCCAGTTGCACCTCTCAGCACATTAACATCCAAAAGTCTCTCTTTCGCACGCCTGTCAATTAACACGTAATCCAGTAACGCTCTCTGGCCATCTCTCCTACTTACATAAGTATACTCATGTATATCTCGCTTTTTAAACCAGGTATTCCCAATCATCAGTCCTTTTTCAGCACATATATCTACAAGCTCTTCACCATTTCCATTTACAACACTGAACACCCCATGTATACCAATTATTCCCTCAACTGCCACATTACTCACCTTTGCATTCAAATCACCCATCACTATGACCCGGTCTCGTGCATCAAAACCACTAACACACTCATTCAGCTGCTCCCAAAACACTTGCCTCTCTTGATCTTTCTTCTCATGCACAGGTGCATATGCACCAATAATCACCCACCTCTCTCCATCAACTTTCAGTTTTACCCATATTAATCGAGAATTTACTTTCTTACACTCTATCACATACTCCCACAACTCCTGTTTCAGGAGTATTGCTACTCCTTCCCTTGCTCTTGTCTTCTCACTAACCCCTGACTTTACTCCCCAGACATTCCCAAACCACTCTTCCCCTTTACCCTTGAGCTTCGTTTCACTCAGAGCCAAAACATCCAGGTTCCTTTCCTCAAACATACTACCTATCTCTCCTTTTTTCACATCTTGGTTACATCCACACACATTTAGGCACCCCACTCTGAGCCTTCGAGGAGGATGAGCACTCCCTGCGTGACTCCTTCTTCTATTTCCCATTTTAGAAAGTTAATACAAGGAGGAGAGGATTTCTGGCCCCCCGCTCCCGTCCCCTCTAGTCGCTTTCTACGACACGCGAGGAATACGTGGGAAGTATTCTTTCACCCCTATCCCCAGGGATAATATACATATATATATACATATACACATACACACACATACACATACATACGCACACATACACACACACACTCATACATATATATACATATGAGAAATGTAAGAAACAATTTAGAAAACTGAAACTTCTAGCTTGAAATGAATGAAAAAAATGAATGTCACATAATGGTTCAACCTCTGCCTATGGAAAAAAGGAAATGTATAATTTATTTACACAAACGTCAATAGCAGTTCTCATCAATTTAACCACTGTATCAATAGCTTCTATGTCTAAGCTACATTTTTCTCCAATTTCACTATTTCATATATATATATATATATATATATATATATATATATATATATATATATATATATATATATATATATATATATATATATAAATATATATATATATATATATATATATATATATATATATATATATATATATATATATATATATATATATATATATATATATATATATATATATATATATGAAAAATGTAAGAAATAATTTAGAAAACTGAAACTTCTATCTTGAAATGAAATTAACAAAAAAAAAATGAATGTCACATTATGCTTCAACCTCTGGCTATGGAAAAGGGAAATGTATAATTTATTTACACAACCGTCAATAGTACTTTTCATCAATTTAACCACTTATCATACTGCCTGGACCACTTCTCTTATCATGAAACTGGAATATTGGCTTATGATATTTCTCAATAGTCTTCATTGCACAAAGTACAGCCATATCTTGGATACATGATATGGATACATATATATATATTTATATATATATATATATATATATATATATATATATATATATATATATATATATATATATATATATATATATCTATATAGATGGATGTGCTGGAAATGAGATGTTTGAGGACAATGTGTGGTGTGAGGTGGTTTGATCGAGTGAGTAACGTAAGGGTAAGAGAGATGTGTGGAAATAAAAAGAGCGTGGTTGAGAGAGCAGAAGAGGGTGTTTTGAAGTGGTTTGGGCACATGGAGAGAATGAGTGAGGAAAGATTGACCAAGAGGATATATGTGTCGGAGGTGGAGGGAGCGAGGAGAAGAGGGAGACCAAATTGGAGGTGGAAAGATGGAGTGAAAAAGATTTTGTGTGATCGGGGCCTGAACATGCAGGAGGGTGAAAGGAGGGCAAGGAATAGAGTGAATTGGAGCGATGTGGTATACCGGGGTTGACGTGCTGTCAGTGGATTGAATCAGGGCATGTGAAGCGTCTGGGGTGAACCATGGAAAGCTGTGTAGGTATGTATATTTGCGTGTGTGGACGTATGTATATACATGTGTATGGGGGGGGGGGGGGGCCATTTCTTTCGTCTGTTTCATTGCGCTACCCCGCAAACGCGGGAGACAGCGACAAAGTATAATAAAAAAAATAAAAAATATAATATATATATATATATATATATATATATATATATATATATATATATATATATATATATATATATATATATATATATATATATATATATATATATATATATATGAGTCCACAGTGTCTCATAGGAATATCTTGATCACGCGCAAAATTGTGATCCTTTCCAATATATATATATATATATATATATTTATATATATATATATATATATATATATATATATATATATATATATATATATATATATATATATATATATATATATATATATATATATATATGTATATATATATATATATATTTGTTTTTGTTTTTTTAATACTTTGTCGCTGTCTCCCGCGTTTGCGAGGTATATATATATATATATATATATATATATATATATATATATATATATATATATATATATATATATATATATATGTATATTGGAAAGGATCACAATTTTGAGCGTGATCTAGATATTCCTATGAGTCCAAGGGGTAAATGAAACACGAAAAGTTCCCAAGTGCACTTTCTTGTAATAATCACATCATCAGGGGAAACACAAGAAAGAAGTATAACAGTCAGTTGATATACATCGAAGAGACGAAGCTAGGACGCCATTTGGTAAACATGTGATTGTCCAAAACATACAACGAGCGTTCATAAACTTATCATTTTACAAATCTTATCAACAATAAAGTTATCTAATTTGTACAGACCAACACTAATATTAGAATTATAATTCTTTGTGTATTTAATAATAGAAGATTCAATGATATTTCTCTTGGTAATAGAGTTAGAGTTAACAACTGAGATGGCGTTACTCATGTCAATACAATGATCATAGTTTTTAACATGATTAGACAAGTCAGTTGATTCTTGTCCCGTTCTTATATCATATTTATGTTGCTTAAGTCTAACAGAAAGATCCTTACCAGTCTGACCAATATAAAATTTATCACAGTTTCCACAAGGAACTTTATAGATGCAACCATGAGAATTTTCTGGTGAATTCCTGATAAAGATATTCTCTATAGTATTATTGTTGCTAAAGGCAACATTTACATTAAAGGATTTAAGGAACATGGGAAGCAGAGTGAAATTATTATTAAAAGGTAGAACTAAAAGAATCTTGGTGTTAATGGGAGGTTTGGGCTCAACTCTATAAAATGATTTCTTTGCTAACTTAAGGGATTTATCAATGAGAGATCTAGGGTACTTTAACCTAGATCCAATAGAGAATATCTTATCAAACTCATCATCAATAAACTCTGGACTGCAAATACGTAATGCCCTTAGGAACATAGATGGAAATGATAATAATTTAACTCTGTCATGTTGAGATGAGTAATAATGGATATATGAGCATACTTTGGTGGGTTTTCTGTATATGCTAAACTTAAACTTGTTTCCTTGTCTATGGATCATGCAATCTAAAAATGGTACATACCATTATTTTCATTTTCTACAGTAAATTTGATAGAAGGTACTAAATTGTTAAGTAGGGGAGAAATATTTGTAAATTTTCATTTGTTGGCCAAAGACAAAGAACATCATCTACATACCTAAACCAAATTGCATTAGAAGGTAAGATATCCTTTAGTAATTTTGTTTCAAAAAGTTCCATATAAAGATTACTTAGTACGGGTGAAAGAGGGTTACCCATTGCCATACCAAATTTTTGAGCATAATAATCTCCATTAAATTGAAATACATACTCTTTTATACACTATTTTATCAGTTCAATTAAATTAGACTTTGAAACAGGCAAATGAATATCATCCAAGATAACAAATAAATATTCTAAAAGGTCATCAACTGGAACTTCAGTGAAAAGTGGGGAAACATCGAAGGTAAC
>NC_092236.1:35274254-35308211 GCF_036320965.1 Panulirus ornatus
TTCCTTTCCTCAAGCATACTACCTATCTCTCCTTCTTTCACATCTTGGTTACATCCACACACATTTAGACACCCCAGTCTGAGCCTTCGAGGAGGATGAGCACTCCCCGCGTGACTCCTTCTTCTGTTTCCCATTTTAGAAAGTTAAAAAAAAAAAAAATACAAGAAGGGGAGGATTTCTGGCCCCCCGTTCCCGTCCCCTCTAGTCGCCTTCTACGAAACGCGAGGAATGCGTGGGAAGTATTCTTTTACCCATATCCCCAGGGATATATATATATATATATATATATATATATATATATATATATATATATATATATATATATATATATATATATATATATATATATATATATATATATATATATATATATATATGTATATATATATATATATATATATATATATATATATATATATATATATATATATATATATATATATATATATATATATATATATATATATATATATATATATATATATATATATATATATATATATATATATATATATATATATATATATGTATATATATATATATATATATATATATATATATATATATATATATATATATATATATATATATATATATATATATATATATATATATATATATATATATATATATATATATATATATATATATATATATATATATATATATATATATATATATATATATACATATATATATATATATATATATATATATATATATATATATATATATATATATATATATATATATATATATATATATATATATATATATATATATATATATATATATATATATATATATATATATATATATATATATCTATATATATCTAGATAGATAGATATATATATATATATATAAATGAAAGGATCACAATTTTGCGGGATATCAAGTATATTTTTATGAGTCCACCGGGAAGTGAAACTTATCGTGTTTCATTTTCCCCTTGAATTCATAGGATTGAACGAGCAAACAAGGGTATATTGAAATGGATTTGTCATTTGGAGAAGAAAGATTAGCAAAGAGGATATATGTGTCAGAGTTGGAGGGAATGAGGTGAGGTTGGAGACCATTTGGCGGTGGAAAGATGTAGTGAGAAAGATTTTGAGCGATCGGGGCCTGAACATGCAGGAGGGTGAAAGGCGTGCAAAGAGTGAATTTGAACGATGTGGTATACCGGGTCGACGTCCTGTCAATGGATTGAACCAGGGCATGTGAAGCGTCTGGGGTGAACCATGGAAAGTTTTTGGGGCCTGTATTTGGAAAGGGAGCTGTGGTTTCGGTGCATTATACGTGACAGGTAGAGACTGAGTGTGAGCGAATGTGGCCTCAGTTTTTTTTTTTTCTTAGCTCTACCTCGCACGCATGCGGGGGGATATGGTTTTCATTTCATATGTGGCAGGGAAACGACGGGAATGAATAAAGGCAGCATATATGAATTATGTACATGTGTATATATGTATATATCTGAGTATTTATGGGTGTGAATTGATATTCATCAATGCTAAACTCTACAGCATATGAGCCCTTATGACTTTCAATACAGCAAGCCTTTGATTGAATGAAAATTTTTTTTAAGGGAGACACGTGTTAAAGAGACTGACAGGAATAGGAAGGTAGAAAAGGGAAGATAGAACTAAAGAGGAGAAAAATGACAAATTTTGATAATCTGAAAGGATTGTTAATACTGAGAACGGAATTTTAGCCGGACTGAGATTGAATTTCTCATATCTTTCTCTCTCTCACTTCTCAATCATAGGGATCTTTTGGAAGAAATGGATGATCTGATAGTGTGATTTATGTATCCCAAGGAAGCTCTTAGGATTCTAATTCAAAATTCATAGCAGAGAGCTTGAGTAGATATCGTGTCGCACTTGCTGCCGTAAACTGGTACAGATAAGGTATAATTGACAACGTAAAAGGAATCATATTGTTCTGTTAACCGAATTTGATTTACCAATTTCTACGGGGAGGTTGTGATGGTATCATGAGAGTGGCTGGGAGGGATCAGCCGCCTCACTCTTTTCATCGCGTCAGAAATTGAAAACGAATCCAAGTGGCCGGCAGGAAACTGTTACAGCTTTGGTCTGACGAAATGGTGGTAGTAAGGCAAATTGGAGGATTTTGCCTGCCCGGAGTTTTCCCTTTGATTTAGGTACATTCTAGGCTTTGAACTGTGTTCGTAGAGGCAGCAGTGCTGAATATCTACTCCAGTGATGGCAGGATATTTGAATGATATCAGAGCAACAGATTTTAGTTATGAAATGACAAAGCGTACTACCTGATCACTCTGCAGGTCTCGGAGTGGGCCCTGTAGTGATGCTAGTTTCCATGTAAGACGTTCCTACTGATGTAAATGTTTGACAATATACATTTTGAATACACCCTCCTCGACAACGGTTGACTGTACCTTCGGGTATGTACCACTTGCTTCTTATGTCATGCTTCATAAACTACTGTACTGATATGTACTTCCTTCTTCATTAGAAATAGCGCAAGGAATTTTTACTTGCTATATACAAAAAACGGGTCAGAGTCGCATGATGAAAAAAAGAGAATATTAGAAAAGGAAAGAAATGGAGAAATGTCAAAAAACTGTAGATGTAATGGAAAAGACGTTCAAGAATAGCAAAACTGAGTTAGTCGGTCAAGATCGAATAGTAAGAGAGTAAGAAAAAAGATTAATGAATAAAAGAGATGACTTTCTATACAAAGGAAGGAAAATATCAAAAGAAAAAAAAAAAAATGCGGAACAATGCTGGACCAGGAGATGAATGAGCATCATAAAATCTCTCGCAACAAGCGAAGTCAATTATTTTCTGAATCAGTTTTTGATATATCCATGACATGTATTCTTATGTCATTTGGATATCTATTCCTAAGGTATTCAGTCACTGTCAGGCAGAGTAATCTGTAAGGAACTCAGCACATAACGCTAATTCTTCATATTCATTCATTTATATCAACGTCTGTCTCCAGCAGCACGTAGAGTAATTTTAACTTATGTGAAGATTATCGTTAAGAATACCCTCACAAGATCTAATCTTCCCTAAAAGCTATAATCATCAAGGAGGAGGTTGTCAAGACTCTGCTGCCGGCCACGACCGCCTCCTCAGAGACCCACGAGTCCTGCTCTCTCAAACTTTCTCCTCCCCACTAATGGACCAGGACTTCCCGGCTGCCTTTGACAGAGGCAAAGACAAAAAGAAAAAATAGACTCTGCTAAAGACAGTAATGTTGGAAAACTACGATCATATCACAGATCCTTTTATGTCTGTTTAACCGATACAGAAAAAGATTTGGTTAAATCACACCAAGAGATGTGACCATAGGAACAGCAAAGAACTTCGTAAACCTTGTTAAAAACAATGTATTCCTCCCAAGACACAAAAACTGTGAGCACCCTTGTTTTTGGTGGGGGAATTACTTCCCATGAGTGTTTTGTTCATTACCTGTGTATCATGATACTCTGGTAGATCCAGAGATACTGTTACCACTGGGATGATAACGGTACGGTACCGTCAATGAGATGATGACGTTATCATTGGAATGAATAAATCATTTGGGGTTACGTGCCCGTCACTGTGATGATAACGGAGAAAGGGACAAGTATGCAATCTTGGGGATGAGAGGGCCTGGGAAGCGATTCAGTCGTTCGCCGATGATACAGCTCTGGGGGTTGATTCGCGTGAGAGACTGCTTAAGTCTATAAAAGTTTACATGAGAAAGATAGTTAACAGGGAGCCAGAGAGGCCCACAACCGGGTTGTCAGAAAATAAAGTTTGTTATAACAGGTTCAGAAGTGAACGGAATAGTCTTCAAAGGAAACTGAACTGTAAGTTAGCCCACCTAATTGAAAACAGTGATTGGACGAAGAACACAAACCCTGTCTTTGTGATGAACCTGTTCAATAATCAACTTGACAAGGATCCTTTGTGTGATCTAGGCTATGAATTAAGTTTTGTTTACTCTAACAAAGAAGTTAACCGTGTTATCAATTTGGAAAAATAAATTGTCTAATAACGAAGTGAATATTTGTAAAGGTTTAGCGGATGCTAGTTTGTCAAACTTTTTCTTCCAGATAGTCCAGAAAGGTACAACTCAGCAGATATCCTCTAGAAGCCGTTAATTCTCTCATCAAAACATTTTCATCATTGTCCCCTTCATTGCTATATCTGTATGAACACCACCATCCGATAACGCTTGTTTACTAATGGTGTCTTAATTACGTCTCTTCCTTGCATATCATCTGACTGTTCTATGTCTTCTATCTCATTCTTTTATCTCCTGTGATGATGTGATCATTGCACGAAAGTTCACTTGGGAAAGAGTTGCCACACATACTGCACGAAGGGTACAGCATGCATTTAGAAAATAACGGTGTGTATGGGACACTTTACCATTTAAATAAACCTCTTCATGGCGGTTTGGTTTTCTGCTCCATTTGTCTTGCCACAGAATAACGCCATACAAAATAATCCAACAATTGTTTTACCTTCATGTAGCTGGCAAGTGTCCATGTTTCCCTAACACAACACATTTCACATATATTCATGGTTTCGAAATCAACAAAGGTATGTTACACATTATCAATGAGCAAAGAACAATAATGTTTTGCAAATATGTATTATCCAATTTCACCAAGTCTCTACTGTATATCCGCGGAACTTTGTTAACAAGACATGCCAAAGATGGAGTTTCAACAATTGCATTGATATTTAGAAACAGCCAGTGCTTTGCATTTCTTCAATAAGGCCAATCCTAGAGAAAATCTAGCATTCATTTAGCTGCAGGTTACAACGAATAATTGTTGACCTCGCTCTCGCACATTCAGCACCATGTCTTTATTGTTATATTTTGGATTTTGCAGTGGCAAATGCACCTTAGGTCTAAAACATATTTGTTCGACTGGAAGGTAGTTCTTTTCATTATTGGTTCAATTTCCTTAGTATGTGTGATCAGTATGTCAGGTTTGTAGAAACATCTAGGAGTATCTAATTAAATGTTTTGATACGATCTGTGCTGCATGTGAATTGCTCGTTGTGAACTCTGAAACATCAAACTCAATTTATTAGATTTATCCAGAATGAAATCCAAGAAGTTTAAATACAGAAATGCCGAAGGATCTCTGAGACTTTCATGAATTAGTTTTGATGTTCCCAGTCTGTCTTCCAGATATTTACTGTCGAAATACAGCGAAATGGACTTCCATCGTTCTAATATTCGTTGGACTGCCATGTGGAGGGATAACCATCTCGTCTGTGCTGCAGCATGCAGAATCTTGTGTGGTTTTACGTTACAAAACATCTGGAAGTGTTTGAATTCGTTCTTTCTTTTGGCACTGTGTTGAAAATATGTGTAAACACTTGTGGTAAGGTCTTCATATACTTTTGGAAATGTCTTCGCAGCGTGTGATGCACATGGGTATGTTGAATGGCAGATACATCGTAATACTGGGTGAGGCAGATTTTAGTCGACTAGTCAGGGAGCTGTGAGGAGCCATGGTCAAGTTGCTTGTACCATCTGAAGCAAAACCCGAGAAGGTTGTCAAGTGGTATTTCATGTTCAGTAAAACGATTCATTATAATTTGAAAGAGATGCTCTCCTGTAGACCCTTTTGTGATCTCTTCTGTACTATGAATTTCGAGTAAGTCCAAGAAGTTGGTGTTGATGCACCTTTTCTGGCTGTTGTAATTTTTACAGGTAATTGCACATAGTTAAGATGAACTCGCCAATTCATCAATGATTAAAAAGAATTTGTATGTTCTAAGGTCTGCAACCAGGCTAACATGCAAGATTTATCCTACTTGATTCATAATGTTGGATGCTTTGGATCTCCTCAAGGTTATTCTTTGTGCAAAGGCAGAATCTGTTAGGGCGTCTTTGTGTTCCACAAAAAATTACATGAATTTAATTTCTGCCCTAGTGGTCATATCATTACTATCTGAGCTATTGCTTGTTGAGCATGAGAGTAACGAGATTCACCCAAACCTCTATATTTCTAGAATGGATTTGATTTTTTATGCCTCTTGATGGCAGAAATCTCAGTGGAGATGCACACGCTGCAGAAGGCTTTCTGAGAGTCTCGGTATACTTTCCTCAGACAGTCCTCGTCATACAGCCAAACATCACTGAATGTACGTTTCGGGGCATAGCTGGCATAAGAAAAGAGAGAGAGAGAGAGAGAGAGAGAGAGAGAGAGAGAGAGAGAGAGAGAGAGAGAGAGAGAGAGAGAGAGAGAGAGAGAGAGAGATTCCTATGAGTCCAAGTGTTTCGTGTTTCATAGGAATATCTTGATCACGCGCAAGATAACTTTGTTGTTGATCAAATTTGTCAAATGATTAGTTTATGAACGCTCGTTGTTTGTTTTGGACAATCATATGTTTACCCTATTGGCGTCCTAGCTTCGTCTCTTCGATGTATATCAGCTGCCTTATATTTCTCTCTTGTGTCTCCCCTGATGATGTAAGTATTACACGAAAGTGCACGTGGGAAACATTATCGTGTTTCATTTTTCCCGTGGACTCATAGGAATATATATATATATATATATATATATATATATATATATATATATATATATATATATATATATATATATATATATATATATATATATATATATATATATATATTTTCTTTTTTTTTTTTTTTCTTTGTCGCTGTCTCCCGCGTTTGCGAGGTAGCGCAAGGAAACAGACGAAAGAAATGGCCAAACCCACCCCCATATACATGTATATACATACGTCCACACACGCAAATATACATACCTACACAGCTTTCCATGGTTTACCCCAGACGCTTCACATGCCCTGATTCAATCCACTGACAGCACGTCAACCCCGGTACACCACATCGATCCAATTCACTCTATTCCTTGCCCGCCTTTCACCCTCCTGCATGTTCAGGCCCCGATCACACAAAATCCTTTTCACTCCATCTTTCCACCTCCAATTTGGTCTCCCACTTCTCGTTCCCTCCACCTCCGACACATATATCCTCTTGGTCAATCTTTCCTCACTCATTCTCTCCATGTGCCCAAACCATTTCAAAACACCCTCTTCTGCTCTCTCAACCACGCTCTTTTTATTTCCACACATCTCTCTTACCCTTACATTACTTGCTCGATCAAACCACCTCACACCACACATTGTCCTCAAACATCTCATTTCCAGCACATCCACCCTCCTGCGCACAACTCTATCCATAGCCCACGCCTCGCAACCATACAACATTGTTCGAACCACTATTCCTTCAAACATACCCATTTTTGCTTTCCGAGATAATGTTCTCGACTTCCACACATTCTTGAAGGCTCCCAGGATTTTCGCCCCCTCCCTCACCCCATGATTCACTTCCGCTTCCATGGTTCCATCCGCTGCCAGATCCACTCTCAGATATCTAAAACACTTTACTTCCTCCATATATATATATATATATATATATATATATATATATATATATATATATATATATATATATATATATATATATATATATCGAACATACAAAGCTCCATCAGCCAGGATCGAACCTGGGACCCCTTGTGCAAGAGGCAGGCATGTAACCGTTAGGCTAAGGGACTGTACAATAGTAAACAACTATTCGAAGTACTAAGTACTCGAATACCCTTCGTCTCACTATGGTGAGCAACGGGGTCTATCGGTTGTTTCCGAACAGAACACATAGCCAGCTGAGAGCGTTTTACCGAACCTGACTGTACAACGTGGAGTTATATGAATTCGAATAACGTGTATATGAACGCGCACCTTCATAGAACATACAAAGCTCCATCAGCCAGGATCGAACCTGGGACCCCTTGTGCAAGAGGCAGGCATGCTATCCGCTAGGCTAACGACTGTAGGAAACAACTATTCGAAGTACTAAGTACTCGAATACCCTTCGTCTCACTATGGTGAGCAACGGGTTCTATCAGTTGTTTCCGAACAGAACACATAGCCAGCTGAGAGCGTTTTACCGAACCTGACTGTACAACGCGGAGTTACTATATTATTATTATTATACTTTGTCGCTGTCTCCCGCGTTTGCGAGGTAGCGCAAGGAAACAGACGAAAGAAATGTCCCAACCTACCCCCATACACATGTATATACATACGTCCACACACGCAAATATACATACCTACACAGCTTTCCATGGTTTACTCCAGACGCTTCACATGCCTTGATTCAATCCACTGACAGCACGTCAACCCCGGTATACCACATCGATCCAATTCACTCTATTCCTTGCCCTCCTTTCACCCTCCTGCATGTTCAGGCCCCGATCACACAAAATCTTTTTCACTCGATCTTTCCACCTCCAATTTGGTCTCCCTCTTCTCCTCGTTCCCTCCACCTCCGACACATATATCCTCTTGGTCAATATTTCCTCCCTCATTCTCTCCATGTGCCCAAACCACTTCAAAACACTCTCTTCTGCTCTCTCAACCACGCTCTTTTTATTTCCACATATCTCTCTTACCCTTACGTTACTCACTCGATCAAACCACCTCACACCACATATTGTCCTCAAACATCTCATTTCCAGCACATCCATCCTCCTGCGCACAACTCTATCCATAGCCCACGCCTCGCAACCATACAACATTGTTGGAACCACTATTCCTTCAAACATACCCATTTTTGCTTTCCGAGATAATGTTCTCGACTTCCACACATTCTTCAAGGCCCTCAGAATTTTCGCCCCCTCCCCCACCCTATGATCCACTTTCGCTTCCATGGTTCCATCCGCTGCCAGATCCACTCCCAGATATCTAAAACACTTCACTTCCTCCAGTTTTTCTCCATTCAAACTCACCTCCCAATTGACTTGACCCTCAACCCTACTGTACCTAATAACCTTGCTCTTATTCACATTTACTCTTAACTTTCTTCTTCCACACACTTTACCAAACTCAGTCACCAGCTTCTGCAGTTTCTCACATGAATCAGCCACCAGCGCTGTATCATCAGCGAACAACAACTGACTCACTTCCCAAGCTCTCTCATCCCCAACAGACTTCATACTTGCCCCTCTTTCCAAAACTCTTGCATTTACCTCCCTAACAACCCCATCCATAAACAAATTAAACAACCATGGAGACATCACACACCCCTGCCGCAAACCTACATTCACTGAGAACCAATCACTTTCCTCTCTTCCTACACGTACACATGCCTTACATCCTCGATAAAAACTTTTCACTGCTTCTAACAACTTTCCTCCCACACCATATATTCTTAATACCTTCCACAGAGCATCTCTATCAACTCTATCATATGCCTTCTCCAGATCCATAAATGCTACATACAAATCCATTTGCTTTTCTAAGTATTTCTCACATACATTCTTCAAAGGAAACACCTGATCCACACATCCTCTACCACTTCTGAAACCACACTGCTCTTCCCCAATCTGATGCTCTGTACATGCCTTCACCCTCTCAATCAATACCCTCCCATATAATTTACCAGGAATACTCAACAAACTTATACCTCTGTAATTTGAGCACTCACTCTTATCCCCTTTGCCTTTGTACAATGGCACTATGCATGCATTCCGCCAATCCTCAGGCACCTCACCATGAGTCATACATGTATTAAATAACCTTACCAACCAGTCAACAATACAGTCACCCCCTTTTTTAATAAATTCCACTGCAATACCATCCAAACCTGCTGCCTTGCCGCCTTTCATCTTCCGCAAAGCTTTCACTACCTCTTCTCTGTTTACCAAATCATTTTCCCTAACCCTCTCACTTTGCACACCACCTCGACCAAAACACCCTATATCTGCCACTCTATCATCAAACACATTCAACAAACCTTCAAAATACTCACTCCATCTCCCTCTCACATCACCACTACTTGTTATCACCTCCCCATTTGCGCCCTTCACTGAAGTTCCAGAACATCTTTTTATTCTCCCTAAAATTTAATGATACTCTCTCACCCCAACTCTCATTTGCCCTTTTTTTCACCTCTTGCACCTTTCTCTTGACCTCCTGTCTCTTTCTTTTATACATCTCCCACTCAATTGCATTTTTTCCCTGCAAAAATCGTCCAAATGCCTCTCTCTTCTCTTTCACTAATACTCTTACTTCTTCATCCCACTACTCACTACCCTTTCTAATCAACCCACCTCCCACTCTTCTCATGCCATAAGCATCTTTTGCGCAATCCATCACTGATTCCCTAAATACATCCCATTCCTCCCCCACTCCCCTTACTTCCATTGTTCTCACCTTTTTCCATTCTGTACTCAGTCTCTCCTGGTACTTCCTCACACAGGTCTCCTTCCCAAGCTCACTTACTCTCACCACCCTCTTCACCCCAACATTCACTCTTCTTTTCTGAAAACCCATACAAATCTTCACCTTAGCCTCCACAAGATAATGATCAGACATCCCTCCAGTTGCACCTCTCAGCACATTAACATCCAAAAGTCTCTGTTTCGCACGCCTGTCAATTAACACGTAATCCAATAACGGTCTCTTGCCATCTCTCCTACTTACATAAGTATACTTATGTATATCTCGCTTTTTAAACCAGGTATTCCCAATCATCAGTCCTTTTTCAGCATATAAATCTACAAGCTCTTCACCATTTCCATTTACAACACTGAACACCCAATGTATACCAATTATTCCCTCAACTGCCACATTACTCACCTTTGCATTCAAATCACCCATCACTATAACCCGGTCTCGTGCATCAAAACCACTAACACACTCATTCAGCTGCTCCCAAAACACTTGCCTCTCATGATCTTTCTTCTCATGCCCAGGTGCATATGTACCAATAATCACCCACCTCTCTCCATCAATTTTCAGTTTTACCCATATTAATCGAGAATTTACTTTCTTACACTCTATCACATACTCCCACAACTCCTGTTTCAGGAGTTATATGAATACGAATAAAGTGTATATGAACGCGCACCTTCATAGAACATACAAAGCTCCATCAGCCAGGATCGAACCTGGGACCCCTTGTGCAAGAGGCAGGCATGCTAACCGCTAGGCTAAGGGACTGTATAGTAGGAAACAACTATTCGAAGTACTAAGTACTCGAATACCCTTCGTCTCACTATGGTGAGCAACGGGGTCTATCGGTTGTTTCCGAACAGAACACATAGCCAGCTGAGAGCGTTTTACCGAACCTGACTGTACAACGCGGAGTTATATGAATACGAATAAAGTGTATATGGACGCGCACCTTCATAGAACATACAAAGCTCCATCAGCCAGGATCGAACCTGGGACTCCTTGTGCAAGAGGCAGGCATGCTAACCGCTAGGCTAAGGGACCGTATAATAGGAAACAACTATTCGAAGTACTAAGTACTCGAATACCCTTCGTCTCACTATGGTGAGCAACGGGGTCTATCGGTTGTTTCCGAACAGAACACAAAGCCAGCTGAGAGCGTTTTACCGATCCTGACTGTACAACGCGGAGTTATATGAATACGAATAAAGTGTAATGAGACGAAGGGTATTCGAGTACTTAGTACTTCGAATAGTTGTTTCCTATTATACAGTCCCTTAGCCTAGCGGTTAGCATGCCTGCCTCTTGCACAAGGGGTCCCAGGTTCGATCCTGGTTGATGGAGCTTTGTATGTTCTATGAAGGTGCGCGTTCATATACACTTTATTCATATATATATATATATATATATATATATATATATATCTTACATTTTATCGCTGTCTCCCGCGTTAGCGTGGTAGCTCAAGGAAATAGACGAAAAAATAGCTAAACCCACCCACATACACATATACATACAAACACGTCCACACAAGCATATATACTCACCTATACATTTCAACATATACATACATAAACAAGCACAGACATATACATATATACTCAAGTACATAATCTATACTTGCAGCCTTTATTCATTCTCGTCGCCACCCCGCCATGCATCAAATGACAGCCCCCTCCCCTAGGACGCGTGCGAGGTAGCGGTAGGATAAGACAACAAAGGCCATGTTCGTTCACACTCAGTCTCTAGCTGTCATGTATAATGCACCAAAACCACATCTCCCTTTCCACGTCAAGGCCCCAAAGAACTTTCCATGGTTTTCACATGCCCTGGATCAATCCATGATAGCATATCGACCCTGGTATAATACATCGTTCCAATTCACTCTATTCCTTGCAAGCCTTTCACCCTCCCGCATGTTCAGTCCCCGATGGATCAAAATATTTCTCACTCCATATTTCCACCTCCAATTTGGTGTCCCACTTCTCCTTCCCTCCACCTCTGATATATATATCATCTTTGTCAATCTTTCCTCAGTCATTCTCTCCATGTAACCAAAACATCTTCTACTCTCTCAACCACACTTTTTTTTATTACCACACATCTCTTACCCATCATTACTTACGCGATCAAACCCACCTCACACCACATATTGTCCCCAAACCTCACATTTCCAACACATCCACCCTCCTCAGCACAACTCTATCCGTAGCTTACGCCTCGCAACCATATAGCATTGTTGGAACCACTATTCCTTCAAACATGCCAAATGAAAAAAAAAAACTATGGAGACATGACACACCACTGACGCAAACCGCCATTTACTGAGAACCAATCACTTTCTTCTCTTCCTACTCCTACATATGCCTTACATCCTCGATAAAAACTTTTCACTCCTTCTAACAACTTGCTTCCCACACCATATATTTTTAATACCTTCCACGGAGCATCTCTGTTAACTCTATCATGTGCTTTTTACACATCCATGAATGCTACATACAAATCTCTTTGCTTTTCTAAGTATTTCTTACACATGTTCTTCAAAGCAAACACCTGATCCACACATACTCTACCACTTCTGAAACCACACTGCTCTACAACAGTCTGATGCTCTTTACGTGCCTTCACACTCTCAATCAATACCTTCCCATATAATTTACCAGGAATACTCAACGAACTAATTCCTTTGTAATTTGAGCACTCACCTTTATCCCCTTTGCCTTTGTACAATGGTACTATGCATGCACTCCGTCAATCCTTAGGCACCTCACCATTAGTCATATATACATTGAATATCGTTACCAATCAATCAACAAAACAGTCAATCCCTTTTTAAATAAATTCCACTGAAATACCCTCCAAATCCGCTGAGTTATCAGCTTTCATCTTTCGCAAAGCTTTTACTACCTCTTCTCTGTTTACCAAGTCATTCTCCCTAGCCCTCTCACTTTGCACCCCAGTTCGGCTAAAACACCCTATATCTGCCACTCTATCATCTAACACAATCAACATACATTCAAAATACTCACTCCATCTGCTTCCCACATCACCACTACTTGTTTTCAACTCCCCATTAGCCCCCTTCGCCGATGTTTCCGTTTGTTCTCTTGACTCAGGCTCTTTATATACCTCCTTCCAAAACATTTTGTTATCCTCCCTAAAATTTAATGATACTCTCTCAACCCAATTCTCATTTGCCCTATTTCAATAATAACCTTACTTCTTCATCCCACCACTCACTACTCTTTCTAATCTGCCCACATCTCAAGTTAAGTTTCTCAACCACAAGCCTCTTTTGTGTAAGCCATCACTGCTTCCCTAGATACATTCCACTCCTCCCCCAATCCCCTTACGGTCTTTGGTCTCATCTTTTTTTCATTCTGCACTCGGTATCTCCTTGCTAAGCTCTCTTATTCTCACCACTCTCTTCACCCAAACATTCTCTCTTCTTTTCTGAAAACCTCTACAAATATTCACCTTCGCCTCCACAAGATAAGTAATACACATCCATCCAGTTGCACCTCTCTGCACAATGACATCCAAAAGTATCTCTTTCGCGCGCCTATCAATCAACACGTAATCCAATAACGCTCTCAGGCCATCTCTTCTACTTACATACGTATACTTATGTATATCTCTCTTTTTGAACAAGGTATTCCCAATGACAAGTCGTTTGTGAGCACACAAATCTAGAAACTCTTCAACATTTCCATTTACACCACGGAGCACCCCATGCACACCAATTAATCCCTCAACTGCCACATTACTCACCTTTGCATTCTAATCACCCATCACTATAACCCGGTCTCCTGCATCAAAACTACTATAACACTCGCTCAGTTGCTCCCAAAACACTTGCCTCTCCTGATCTTTCTTCTCATGCACCCATTTCTCTCCATCATTTTTCAGTTTTACCCATATCAACCTAGAGTTTACTTTCTTACATTCTATCACTTGGATGTTAATGTGCTGAGAGATGCAACTGGAAGGATGTCTGATCATTATCTTCTGCAGGCGAAAGTGAAGATTTGTAGAAGTTTTCAGAAAAGAGGAGAGAGTGTTGGGGTGAAGAGAGTGGTGAGAGTAAGTGAGCTTGGGAAGGAGACTTGTGTGAGGAAGTACCAGGAGAGACTCAATACAGAATGAAAAAAGGTGAGAACAAAGGACGGAAGGGGAGTGGGGGGGGAATGGGATGTATTTAGGGAAGCAGTGATGGCTTGCGCAAAAGATGCTTATGGCATGAGAAGCGTGGGATATGAAAAGATTAGAAGGAGTAGTGATTGGTGGGATGAAGAAATATGACTATTATTGGAACAGAAGAGAGAGGCATTTAAACGAGTTTTACAGGGAAATAATGCAAATGAGTGGGAGATGTATAAAAGAAAGGGGCAGGAGGTCAAGAGGAAGGTGCAAGAGGTGAAAAAGATGGCAAATGAGATTTAGGATAAGAGAGTATCATTAAATTTCAAGGACAATAAAAGCTGTTTCGAAAGAAGGTAAATAAAGTGCGTAAGACCAGGGAACAAATGGGAACTTCAGTGATAGGGGCTAATGGGTAGGTGATAACAAGTAGTGTTGTGAAAAGGAGATGGAGTGAGCATTTAGAAAGTTTTTTGAATGTGTTTGATGATAGAGTGGCAGATATAGGGTGTTTTGGTCGAGGTGGTGTGCAAAGTTAGAGTGTTAGGGAGAATGATTTGGTAATCAGAGAAGAGGTAGTAAAAGCTTTTTGGAAGATGAAAAACCGGTAAAACAGCGAGTTTGGAGGGTATCACGGTGGAATTTATTAAAAGAGGGAGTACCTGTATTGTTCATTGGATCGTAAAGTTATTTAATTTATGTATGACTCATGGTGAGGTGCCTGAGGATTGGCGGAATACTTGCATAGTGCCATTAAACAAAGCCAAAGGGAATAGAGGTGAGTGCTCAAATTACAGAGGTATAAGTTTGTTGAGTATTACTGGGAAATTATATGGGAAAATATTGATTGAGAGGGTGAAGGCATGTACAGAGCATCAGATTAGGGAAGAGCAGTACGGTTTCAGAAGTGGTAGAGGTTGTATGCATCAGGTGTTAGCTTTGAAGAATGTATGTGAGAAATACATAGAAAAGCAAATGGAATTGTATGCAGCATTTATGGATCTAGAAAAGGCATATGATAGAGTTGATAGAGATGCTCTGTGGAAGGTATTAAGAATATATGGTGTGGGAGGCAAGTTGTTAGAAGCAGTGAAAAGTTTTTATCGAGGATGTAAGGCATTTATAAGTGCAGGAAGATAGGAAAGTGATTGGTTGTCAGTGAATGTTGGTTTGCGGTAGGGGTGTGTGATGTCTCCATGGTTGCTTAATTTGTTTATGGATGGGGTTGTTGGGAGATGAATGCAAGAGTTTTGGAAAGAGGGGTAAGTATGCAGTCTGTTGTGGATGAGAGACTTTAGGAAGTGAGACAGTTGCAGTTCGCTGAAGATACAGCGCTGGTGGTTGATTCGTATTAGAAACAGCAGAAGGTTGTGACTGAGTTTGGTAAAGTGTGTGAAAAAAGAAAGCTGAGAGTAAATGCGAATAAGAGCAAAGTTATTATGTACAGTAGGGTTGAGGGACAAGTCAACTTTGAGGTAAGTTTGAATGGAGAAAAACTGGAGGAAGCGAAGTGTTTTAGATATCTGAGAGTGGATATGGCAACGGATGGAACCATGGAAGCGAAAGTGAATCAAATGGAGGGGGAGGGGGCGAAAGTTCTCGGAACTTAGAAGAATGTGTCGAAGTCGAGAACATTATCTCGGAAAGCAAAAATGGGTATGTTTGAAGGAATAGTGGTTCCAACTATGTTACATGGTTGCGAGGCGTGGGCTATACATAGAGTTGTACAGAAGAGGGTGGATGTTCCGGAAATGAGATGTTTGAGGAGAGTATGTGGTGTTAGGTGGTTTGATCGAGTTAGTAATGACAGGGTGAGAGAGATATGTGGTAATGAATTGAGTGTTGTTGAGAGAGCAGAAGAGGGTGTTTTGAAATGGTTTGCTCACGTGGAGAGAATGAGTAAGGAAAGATAGACCAAGAGGATATATATGTCAGAGGTGGAGGGAACGAGGAGATGTGGGAAACCAAATTAGAGGTGGAAAGATGGATTGAAAAAGATTTTGAGTGATCGGGGCCTGAACATGCAGGAGGGTGAAAGGCGTGCAAGGAATAGAGTGAATTGGAACGATGAGGGATACTGAGGACGACATGCTGTCAATGGATTAAACCGCGGCTCATCCTCCTCGAAGTCTCACACTGGGGTGTCCAAATATGTGTGGATGTAACTAAGATGAGAAAAAACGAGTGATAGGTAGTATGTTTGAGGAAAGGAACCTTGATGTTTTGGCTCTTAGTGAAACGAAGCTCAAGGGTAAAGGGAGTGAGTGGTTTGGGTATGTCTTGGAAGTAGATTCAGGGGTTAATGGGAGGACAAGAGCAAGGGAAGGAGTAGCACTACTCCGGAAACAGTAGTGGTGGAAATATGTGACAGAGTGTAAGTAAACTCTAGATTGATATAGGTAAAACTGATAGCGGATGGAGAGAGAGATAGGTGATTATTGGTGCATATGCACCTGGGCATGAGAAGAAAGATCATGAGAGGCAAGTGCTTTGGGAGCAGCTGAGTGAGTGTGTTAGTAGTTTTGATGCGCGAGACCAGGTTATAGTGATGGGTGATTTGAATGCAAAGGTGATTAATGTGGCAGTTGAGGGTATAATTGGTGTACATGGGTGTTCAGTGTTATAAATGGAAATGGTGAAGAGCTTGTAAATCTATTAGCTGAAAAAGGACTGGTGATTGGAAATAACTGATTTAAAACGAAAGATATATGCATAAGCATGCGTATGTAAATAGGAGAGATGGCCAGAGAGCGTCATTGGATTACGTGTTAATTGATAGGCGCGCGAAAGAGAGACTTTTGGATATTTATGTGTTGAGAGGTGCAACTGAAGGGATGTCTCAACATTATCTTGTGGGGGCGAGGGTGAAGATTTGTAGAGGTTTTCAGAAAAAAGAGATTGGGGTGAAAAGAGTGGTGAGAGTAAGTGAGCTTGGGAAAGGGACTTGTGTGAGGAAGTACCAGGAGAAATTGAGTACAGAATGGATAAAGGTGAGAACAAAGGACGTAAGAGGAGCGGGAGAAGAATGGGATGTATTTAGGGAAGCAATGTGGCAGTTGAGGGTATAATTGGTGTACATGGGGTGTTCAGTGTTGTAAATGGAAATGGTGAAGAGCTTGTAGATTTATTAGCTGAAAAAGGACTGGTGATTGGAAATAATTGATTTAAAACGAAAGATATATGTATAAGCATGCGTATGTAAATAGGAGAGATGGCCAGAGAGCGTTATTGGATTACGTGTTAATTAATAGGCGCGCGAAAGAGAGACTTTTGGATGTTTATGTGCTGAGAGGTGCAACTGAAGGGATGTCTGAACATTATCTTGTGGGGGCGAAGGTGAAGATTTGTAGAGGTTTTCAGAAAAAAGAGATAATGTTGGGGTTAAAAGAGTGGTGAGAGTAAGTGAGCTTGGGAAAGGGACTTGTGTGAGGAAGTACCAGGAGAAATTGAGTACAGAATGGAAGAAGGTAAGGACGTAAGAGGAGCGGGAGAAGAATGTGATGTATTTAGGGAAGCAGTGTTGGCTTGCGCAAAAGATGCGGGTGGCTTGAGAAGCGTGGGAGGTAGGCAGATTAGAAAGGGCAGTGAGTGGTCGGATGAAGAAGTAAGAGTATTAGTGAAAGAAAAGAGAGAGATATTTGGACAATTTCTTGCGGGGAAATAATGCAAATAAGTGGGAGATATGTATAAGAAAGAGGCAGGAGGCCAAGAAAAAGGTGCAATAGGTGAAAAAGAGAGCAAATGAGAGTTGGCGTGAGAGAGTATCATTAGATTTTTGTGAGAATAAAAAGTTGTTTTTGAAGGAGGTAAATAAAGTGCGTAAGGCAAGGGAACAAATCGGAGCTTCAGTAAAGGGAGCTAATGGAGAGGTGATAACAAGCAGTGGTGATGTGAGAATGAGATGGAGTGAGTATTTTAAAGGTTTGTTGAATGTGCTTGATGATAGAGTGGCAGACATAGGGTGTTTTCGTCTAGGTGGTGTGCAAAGTGAGAGGGTTAGAGAGAATGATTTGACAAAGAGACAAGAGGTAGTAAAAGCTTTGCGGAAGATGAAAGCTGGTAAGGCAGCGGGTTTGGATGGTATTGCAGTGGAATATATCAAAAAAGGGGGTGACTGTATTGTTGACTGGTTTGTAAGGTTATTTAAAATAAGTATGACTCATGGTGAGGTACCTAAGGATTCGCGAAATGCTTGCATAGTGCCATTGTACAAAGGCAAAGGGGATAAAAGTGAGTGCTCAAATTACAGAGGTATAAGTTTATTGAGTATTCCTAAGAAATCTTATAGAAGGGTATTTATTGAGAGGTTCAAGGCATGTACAAAATATCATATTGGGGAGAGCAGTGTGGTTCCACAAGTGGTCAGGATGTGTGGATCAGGTGTTTGCTTTGAAGAATGTATGGGAGAAATACTTAGAAAAGCAAATGGATATGTATGTAGCATTTATGGAGAAGGCATATGATAGAGTTGATAGAGATGCTCTGTGGAAGGTAGTAAGAATATATGGTGTGGGAGGCAAGTTGTTAGAAGCAGTGAAAAGTTTTTATCGAGGATGTAAGGCATGTGTACGTGTATGAATTGAGGGAAGTTATTGGTTCTCAGTGAATGTAGGTTTACGGCAGGGTTATTCAATTTGTTTATGGATGAGGTTGTGAGGGAGGTGAATGCTTGAGTTTTGGAAAGAGGGACAAGTATGCAGTCTGTTGTGAATGAAAAAGTTTGGGAAATGAGTCAGTTGTTGTGCGGTGATGAAACAGCGCTGGTGGCTGATTCATGTGAGAATCTGCAGACGCTGATTGCTGACTCTGGTAAAGTGTGTGAAAGAAGAAAGCTGAGAGTAAATGTGAATAAGAGCAAGGTTATTATGTACAGTAGGGTTGAGGGTCAAGTCAATTGGATGTAAGTTTGAATGGAGAAAAACTAGAGGAAGTGAAGTGTTTTAGATATCTGGGAGTGGATTTGGCAGCGGATGGAACCATAGAAGCAGAAGTGAATCATAGGGTGGGGGAGTGGGCTAAAGTTTTGGGAGCGTTAAAGAATGTGTGGAAGTCGAGAACATTATCTTGGAAAGCAAAAATAGGTATGTTTGAAGGAATAGCTGTTCCAACAATGTTATATGGTTGCGATGCATGGGCTATGGATAGAGTTGTGCGGAGGAGGGTGGATGTGCTGGAAATGAGATGTTTGAGGGCAATATGTGGTGTGAGGTGCTTTGAGCGAGTAAGTAATAATAAGGTAAGAGAGATGTGTGGTAATAAAAAGAGTTTGGTTGAGAGAGCAGAACAGGGTGTTTTCAAATGGTTTGGTCGCATGGAGAGATTGAGTGAGGAAAGATTGTCAGAGGTGGAAGGAACGAGGAGATATGGGAGACCAAATTGGAGGTGGAAAGAGGATTGAAAAAGATTTTTAGTGATCAGGGCCTGAACATCCTAGAAGGTGAAAGGCGTGCAAGAAATAAAGTGGATTGGAACGATGTGGTATGCTGGGATCGACATGCTGTCAATGGATTGAACCAGGGCATGTGAAGTGTCTAGGGTAAACCTTGGAAAGTTCTGTGGGGCCTGGATGTGGAAAGGGAGCTGTGGTCTCGGTAAATTATTACATGACAGCGGGACTCTGAGTGTGAGCGCATGTGGCCTTTGTGGTCTTTTTCTAGCGCTACCTCGCGCATATGAGGGGGGGGGGGCATATCATCTGTGGCGGGGTGGCGATGGGAATGAATAAAGTCAGACAATATCAATTATATACATGTGTATATATGTACATGTCTGTGTGTATATATATATATATATATATATATGTACGCTGAGATGTACCGGTATGTTTATGTGAATGTGTGGACGTGTATGTATATACTTTAGTATGTGGGTAGGTTGGGCCATTCTTTCGTCTGTTTCCTTGCGCTAACTCGCTATATATATATATATATATATATATATATATATATATATATATATATATATATATATATATATATATATATATATATATATATATATATATATATATATATATACATATATATATATATATATATATATATATATATATATATATATATATATATATATATGTATATGTATATATTATTATATATATATATATATATATATATATATATATATATATATATATATATATATATATATATATATAGATATATATATATATATATATATATATATATATATATATATATATATATATATATATATATATATATATATATATATATATATATACATATATATATACATATATATATATATATATATATATATAAATATATATATATATATATATATATATATATATATATATATATATATATATATATATATATATATATATATATATATATATATATATATATATATATGTATATATATATATATGTGTGTGTGGAAGAAGAAAGTTAAGAGTAAATGTGAATAAGAGCAAGGTTATTAGGTACAGTAGGGTTGAGGGTCAAGTCAATTGGGAGGTGAGTTTGAATGGAGAAAAACTGGAGGAAGTGAAGTGTTTTAGATATCTGGGAGTGGATCTGTCAGCGGATGGAACCATGGAAGCGGAAGTGGATCATAGGGTGGGGGAGGGGGCGAAAATTTTGGGAGCCTTGAAAAATGTGTGGAAGTCGAGAACATTATCTCGGAAAGCAAAAATGGGTATGTTTGAAGGAATAGTGGTTCCAACAATGTTGTATGGTTGCGAGGCGTGGGCTATGGATAGAGTTGTGCGCAGGAGGATGGATGTGCTGGAAATGAGATGTTTGAGGACAATGTGTGGTGTGAGGTGGTTTGATCGAGTAAGTAACGTAAGGGTAAGAGAGATGTGTGGAAATAAAAAGAGCGTGGTTGAGAGAGCAGAAGAGGGTGTTTTGAAATGGTTTGGGCACATGGAGAGAATGAGTGAGGAAAGATTGACCAAGAGGATATATGTGTCGGAGGTGGAGGGAACGAGGAGAAGAGGGAGACGAAATTGGAGGTGGAAAGATGGAGTGAAAAAGATTTTGTGTGATCGGGGCCTGAACATATATATATATATATATATATATATATATATATATATATATATATATATATATATATATATATATATATATATATATATAAATATATATATATATATATATATATATATATATATATATATATATATTTATATATATATATATATATATATATATATATATATATATATATATATATATGTATATATATATATATATATATATATATATATATATATATATATATATATATATATATATATATATATATATATATATATATATATATATATATATATATATATATATATATATATATATATATACATGGGAACTTCAGTGAAGGGGGCAAATAGGGAGGCGATAAGAAGTAGTAGTGATGTGAGAATGAGATGAAGTGAGTATTTGGAGAAAAACTGGAGGAAGTAAAGTGTTTTAGATATCTGGCAGTGGATCTGGCAGCGGATGGAACCATGGAAGCGGAAGTGAATCATAGGGTGGGGGAGGGGGCGAAAATCCTGGGAGCCTTGAAGAATGTGTGGAAGTCGAAAACATTATCTACGAAAGCAAAAATGGGTATGTTTGAAGGAATAGTGTTCCCAACAATGTTGTATGGTTGCGAGGCGTGGGCTATGGATAGAGTTGTGCGCAGGAGGATGGATGTGCTGGAAATGAGATGTTTGAGGACAATATGTGGTGTGAGGTGGTTTGATCGAGTAAGTAATGTAAGGATAAGAGAGATGTATGGAAATAAAAAGAGCGTGGTTGGTTGAGCAGAAGAGGGTGTTTTGAAATGGTTTGGGTACATGGAAAGAATGAGTGAGGAAAGATTGAGCAAGAGGATATATGTGTCGGAGGTGGAGGGAACGAGGAGAAGTGGGAGACCAAATTGAAGGTGGAAAGATCGAGTGAAAAACATTTGGAGTGATCGGGGCCTGAACATGCAGGAGGGTGAAAGGCGGGCAAGGAATAGAGTGAATTGGACCGATGTGGTATACCGGGGTCGACGTGCTGTCAATGGATTGAATCAGGGCATGTGAAGCGTCTGGGGTAAACCACGGAAAGTTCTGTGGGGACTGGATGTGGAAAGGGAGCTGTGGTTGCGGACATTATTGTATGACAGCTAGAGATTGAGTGTGAATGAATGGGGCTTTTTTTGTCTTTTCCTAGCGCTACCTCGCACACATGAGAGGGGAGGGGGATGTTATTCCATGTGTGGCGAGGTGCCGATGGGAATGGATAAAGGCAGACAGTGTGAATTGTGTGCATGGGTATATATATATGTGTCTGTGTGTGTATATATATGTGTACATTGAGATGTATGGGTATGCATACTTGCGTGCGTGGACGTGTATGTATATACATGTGTATGTGGGTGGGTTGGGCCATTTCTTTCGTCTGTTTCCTTGCGCTATCTCGCAAACGCGGGAGATAGCGACAAAGCAAAATAATAAAAAAAATGAAATATATATATATATATATATATATATATATATATATATATATATATATATATATATATATATATATATATATATATATATATATATACTCTATCCCTGGGGATCGGGGAGAAAGAATACTTCCTACGTATTCCTCACGTGTCGTTAAGACGACTAAAGGGGACGGGAGAAGGGGGCTAGAAAACCTCCCCTCCTGGTATTTTAATTTTCTAAAAGGAGAAACAGAAGAATGAGTCACGCGGTGAGTACTCATCCTCCTCGAAGGCTTAGATTAGGGTGTCTAAAGGTGTGTGGATGTAACTGAGATGAGAAAAAAGGAGAGATAGGTAGTATGTTTGAGGAAAGGAACCTGGATGTTTTGGCTCTGAGTGATACGAAGCTCAAGGGTAAAGTGGAAGAGTGGTTTGATTATGACTTGCGAGTAAAGTCATGGGTTAGAGAGAGGACAAGAGCAAGGGAAGAACTACTCCTGAAACAGGAGTGGTGGGAGTATGTGATAGAGTGTAAGAAAGTAAGCTCTAGATTGATAAGGGTAAAACTGAAAGTTGGTGTAGAGAGATGAGTGATTATTGGTACATATGCACCTGGGCAGGAGAAAAAAGATCATGAGAGAAAAGTGTTTTGGGAGCAGCTGAATGAGTGTGTTAGTGGTTTTGATTCACGACACCGAGTTATAGTGATGGGTGATTTGAATTCAAAGGTAAGTAATATGGCAGTTGAGGGAATAATTGGTATACATGGGGTGTTCAGTGTTTTATAGGGAAATGGTGAAGAGCTTGTAGATTTATGTGCTTAAAAACTACTGTTGATTGGGAATACCTTGTTTAAAAAGAGAGATATACATAAGTATACATATGTAAGTAGGAGAGATGGCCAGAAAGAGTTATTGGATTACGTGTCAATTGATAGGCGCGCGAAAGAGAGACTTTTGGATGTTATTGTGCTGACAAGTGCAGTTGGAGGGATGTCCGATCATTATCTTGTAGAGGCGAAGGTGAAGATTTGTAGAGGTTTTCAGAAAAGAAGTGAGAATGTTTGGGTAAAGAGAGTTGTGAGAGAGAGTGAGCTTGGAAAGGTGACTTGTGTGAGGAAGTACCAGGAGAGACTGAGTAGAGAATGGAAAAAGGTGAGAACAAAGGAGATAAGGGGAGTGGGGGAGGAATGGGATGTATTTAGAGAAGCAGTGATGGTTTGCGCAAAATGTGCTTGTGGCATGAGAAGCCTGGGAGGTGGGTTGATTAGAAAGGGTAGTAAGTGGTGGGATGAAGAAGTAAGATTATTAGTGAAATAGAAGAGAGAGGCATTTGGACGATTTTTGCAGGGAAAAAATGCAAATGAGTGGGATATGTATAAACGAAAGAGGCAGAAGCTCAAGAGAAAAGTGCAAGAGGTGAAAAAGAGAGCAAATGAGAATTGGAGTGAGAGAGTATCATTAAATTTTAGGGAGAAAAGAAAGATGTTTTGGAAGGAGGTAAATAAAGTGCATAATACAAGGGAACAAATGGGAACTTCAGTGAAGGGGTCTAATGGGGGGGTGATACCAAGTACTGGTGATGTGAGAAGTAGATGGAGTGAGTATTTTGAAGGTTTGTTAAATGTGTTTGATGATGGAGTGGCAGATATAGGGTGTTAGTCAATGTGGTTTGCAAAGTTAGAGGTTAGGGAGAATGATTTAGTAAACAGAGAAGAGGTAGTAAAAGCTTTGCGGAAGATGAAAGCCGGCAAGGTAATTGTTTTGGATGGTATTGCAGTGGAATCTATTAAAAAAGGGGTGAATGTATTGTTGACTGGTAGATAACGTTATTTAATGTATGTATGATTCATGGTGAGGTGCCTGAAGATTGGCGGAATGCTTCCTTAGTGCCATTGTACAAAGGCAAAGGGGACAAAGGTAAGTGCTCAAAGTACAGAGGTGTAAGTTTGTTGAGTATTCATGGTAAATTATATGGGAGGATATTGATTGAGAAGGTGAAGGCATGTACAGAGCATCAGACTGGGGAACAGCAGTGTGGTTTGAGAAGTGGTAGAGGATGTGTGGATCAGGTGTTTCCTTTGTAGAATGTATTTTTTTATTTATTTTGCTTTGTCGCTGTCTCCCGCGTTAGCGAGGTAGCGCAAAGAAACAGACGAAAGAATGGCCCAACTCGCCCACATACTCATGTATATACATACATGTCCACACACGCACAATATACATACCTATACATCTCAATGTACACATATATATACACACACAGACATATACATATATACACATGTACATAATTCATACTGTCTGCCTTTATTTGTTCCCATTTGTAGCGTCTGGAGTATACCATGGAAAGGTTTATAGGGCCTGGAGGTGTAAAGGGAGCTGTGGTTTCGGCGCATTATTAGATGACAGCTAGAGATTGAGTGTGAATGAATGAGGCCTTTGTTGTCTTTTCCTAGCACTACCTCGCACAGATGAAAGGGGAGGGGTTTGTTATTTCATGGGTGGCGAGGTGGCGAGGTGGCGATGTGAATGAATAAAGGCAGAGAGTATGAATTATGTACATGTGTATATATGTATATGCCTCTGTGTGTATATGTATGTATACGCTGATATGTATAGGCATATATGTTTGCGCGTGTGGACGTGTATATATATATATATATATATAGGTGTATGTGGTCGCGAAGGCCATACTTTCGTCTGTTTCCTTGCGCCACCTCGATAACGCGGGAAAACGCGACAAAGCAAATTAAATAAGATAATATATATATATATATATATATATATTTCTTTTTTTTTCCCAAAAGTAGGAACAGAGAAGGGGGCCAGGTGAAGATATTCCCTCGAAGGTCCAGCCGTCTGTTCTTAACGCTACGTCGCTAATGCGGGAAATGGCGAATAATATGAAAGAAAGATATATATATATATATATATATATATATATATATATATATATATATATATATATATATATATATATATATATATATATATATATATATATATATATATATATATATATATATACATATATATATATATATATATATATATATATATATATATATATATATATATATATATATATATATATATGTATATATATATATATATATATATATATATATATATATATATATATATATATATATATATATATATATATATATATATATATATATATATATATATATATATATATATATATATATATATATATATATATATATATGTATATATATATATATATATATATATATATATATATATATATATATATATATATATATATATATATATATATATATATATATATATATATATAAATCGATTTGCTTTTCTAAGTATTTCATACATACATTCCTCAAAGCAAACACCTGATGTATCACTTGTGAAACCACATTGCTTTCCCCCAGTCTGATGCTGTGTACATAACTTCACCCGTTCAATCAATACCCTCCCATATAATTTCCCAGGAATACTCAACAAACTATTACCTCTGTAATTTGAGCACTCACTTTAACCCCTTTGCATTTATACAATGGCACTATGCAAGCATTCCGCCAATCCTCAGGCACCTCAACATGAGTCAGACATACATTAAATAACCTTACCAACCACTCAACAATACACTCACCCCCCTTCTTTAATAAATTTCACTGCAGTACCATTCAAACCTTCTGCCTTGCTAGCTTTTATCTTCCTCAAAGCATTTATTACCTCTTTTCTGCTTACCAAATCATTCTACCTAACCCTCTCAATTTGCACAATACCTCTACCAAAAAAACCTATATCTGCCAGTCTATCATCAACCACATTCAACAAACCTTCAAAATACTCACTACATCTCCTTCTCACATCACCACTACTTATTCTCACCTCCCCATTTGCCCCCTTTACTGAAGTTCCCATTTGTTCCACTTCTTAAGCACTATATTTACCATCTTTATTCACCCCAATCCTCATTTGCCCTCTTTTTCACCTCTTGCACCTTTCTCTTTACCTCCTGCCTCTTTGTTTCATACATCTCCCACTCATTTGCATTATTTCCTTGCAAAATTCCTCCAAATGCCTCTCTCTTTTGTTTCACTAATAATCTTACCACTTCACCCCACTACTCACTACCCTTTCTAATCTGCCCACCTCCCACGCTTCTCATGCCACAAGCATCTTTTAGGCAAGCCATCACTACTTCACTAAATACATCCCATTTCTCCTCCACTCCCCTTACCTCCTTTGTTCTCACCTTTTTCCAATTTATACTCTGTCTCTCCTGCTATTTCCTCAAGCAAGTGTCCTTCCCAAGCTCACTTACTCTCACCACTCTTTTCACCCCAACATTCTCTCTTCTTTTCTGAAAACCTCTACAAATCTTCACCTTCGCCTCCACAAGATTATGATCAGACATCCCTCCAGTTGTACCTCTTAGCACACTAACATCCAAAAGTCTCTCTTTCGCACGCCAATCAGTTAACATGTAATCCAGTAACGCTCTCTGGCCATCTCTCCGACTTACATACGTATAATTATGTATATCTCTCTTTTTAAACCAAGTATTCCATATCACCATTTCTTTTTCAGCATATAAATCTACAAGCTCTTCATCATTTCTATTTACAACACTTAACATCCCATGTACACCAATTATCCCCTAACCTGCAACATTACTCACATTTGCATTCAAATCACCCATCACTACAACCCGGTCTTGTGCATCAAAACCACTAACACACTCATTTACCTGCTCCCAAAACACTTGCCTCTCATGATCTATCTTCTCATGCCCAAGTGCATATGCACCAATAATTACCCATCTATCTCCTTCAACTTTCAGTTTTATCCATATTAATCTAGAATTTACTTTCTTATATTCTATCACATATTTCCACAACTCCTGTTAAGGAGTAGTGCTACTATTTCCCATGGTCTTGTTCTCTCACTATCTCCTGACTTTACTCAAAACACATTCCCAAACCACTCTTCCACTTAACCCTTGAGCTTCCTTTCACTCAGAGCCAAAACATCTAGGTTCCTTTCCTCAAACATACTACCTATCTCACCTATATTCTCATCTTGGTTACATCCACACACATTTCGACACCCCAATCTGAGCCTTAGAGGAGGATGAGCACTCCCCGCGTGACTCCATCCTCTGTTTCCCATTTTACAAAGTTAAAATACAAGGAGTGGAGGATTTCTGGCCCCCCGCTCCCGTACCCTCTAGTCGCCTTCTAAGACACTTGACGAATGCGTGAGATGTATTCTTTCTCCCCTATCCCCAGGGATAAGAAACACATACACACACACACACACACATATGTATATATATATATATATATATATATATATATATATATATATATATTTATATTTATTTTATAAAAATATATATATATATATATATATATATATATATATATATATATATATATATATATATATATATATATATATATATATATATATATATGTATATATATATATATATATATATATATATATATATATATATATATATATTTTTTTTTTTTTTTTTGCTCTGTCGCTGTCTCCCGCGTTTGCGAGGTAGCGCAAGGAAAGAGACGAAAGAAATGGCCCAACCCACCCCCATACATATGTATATACATACGTATATACGTATACATACATGTATATACATATGTCCACACACGCAAATATACATACCTACACAGCTTTCAATGGTTTACCCCAGACGCTTCACATGCCCTGATTCAATCCACTGACAGCACGTCAACCCCGGTATACACATCGATCTAATTCACTCTATTCCTTGCCCTCCTTTCACCCTCCTGCATGTTCAGGCCCAGATCACACAAAATCTTTTTCACTCCATCTTTCCACCTCCAATTTGGTCTCCCACTTCTACTCGTTCAATCCACCTCCGACATATATATCCTCTTGGTCAATCTTTCCTCACTCATTCTCTCCATGTGCCCAAACCATTTCAAAACACCCTCTTCTGCTCTCTCAACCACGCTCTTTTTTTTTACACACATCTCTCTTACCCTTACATTACTTACTCGATCAAACCACCTCACTCCACACATTGTCCTCAAACATCTCATTTCCAGCACATCCATCCTCCTGCGCACAACTCTATCCATAGCCCACGACTCGCAACCATACAACATTGTTGGAAACACTATTCCTTCAAACATACCCATTTTTGCTTTCCGAGATAATGTTTTCGACTTCCACACATTCTTCATGGCTCCCAGGATTTCGCCCCCTCCCCCACCCAATGATCCACTTCCGCTTCCATGGTTCCATCCGCTGCCAGATCCACTGCCAGATATCTAAAACACTTTACTTCCTCCAGTTTTTCTCCATTCAAACTTACCTCCCAATTGACTGGACCCTCAACCCTACTGTACCTAATAACCTTGCACTTATTCACATTTACTCTTAACTTTCTTCTTTCACACACTTTACCAAACTTAGTCACCAGCTTCTGCAGTTTCTCACATGAATCAGCCACCACCGCTGTATCATCAGCGAACAACAACTGACTCACTTCCCAAGCTCTCTCATCCCCAACAGACTTCATACTTGCCCCTCTTTCCAAAACTCTTGCATTCACCTCCCTAACAACCCCATCCATAAACAAATTAACCAACCATGGAGATTTCACGCACCCCTGCCGCAAACGTACATTCACTGAGAACCAATCACTTTCCTCTCTTCCTACACGTACATATGCCTTAAATCCTCGATAAAAACTTTTCACTGCTTCTAACAACTTGCCTCCCACACCATATATTCTTAATACCTTCCACAAAGCATCTCTATCAACTCTATCATATGCCTTCTCCAAATCCATAAATGCTACATACAAATCCATTTGCTTTTCTAAGTATTTCTCACATACATTCTTCAAAGCAAACACCTGATCCACACATCCTCTACCACTTCTGAAACCACACTACTCTTCCCCAATCTGATGCTCTGTACATGCCTTCACCCTCTCAATCAAAACCCTCCCATATAATTTACCAGGAATACTCAACAAACTTATACCTCTGTAATTTGAGCACTCACTCTTATCCCCTTTGCCTTTGTACGATGGCACTATGCACGCAATCCGCCAATCCTCAGGCACCTCACCATAAGTCATACATACATTAAATAACCTTACCAACCAGTCAATGATACAATATATATATATATATATATATATATATATATATATATATATATATATATATATATATATATATATATATATATATATATATATATATATATATATATATATATATATATATATATATATATATATACATATATATATATATATATATATATATATATATATATATATATATATATATATATATATATATATATATATATATATATATATATATATATATATATATATATATATATATATATATATATACATATATATATATATATATTTTTTTTTTCTTTTTTTTTATACTTTGTCGCTGTCTCCCGCGTTTGCGAGGTAGCGCAAGGAAACAGACGAAAGAAATGGCCCACCCCCCCCCCCATACACATGTATATAAATACGTCCACACACGCAAATATACATACCTACACAGCTTTCCATGGTTTACCGCAGACGCTTCACATGCCTTGATTCAATCCACTGACAGCACGTCAGCCCCGGTATACCACATCGCTCCAATTCACTCTATTCCTTGCCCTCCTTTCACCCTCCTGCATGTTCAGGCCCCGATCACAAAAAATCTTTTTCACTCCATCTTTCCACCTCCAATTTGGTCTCCCTCTTCTCCTTGTTCCCTCCACCTCCGACAAATATATCCTCCTGGTCAATCTTTCCTCACTCATCCTCTCCATGTGCCCAAACCACTTCAAAACACCCTCTTCTGCTCTCTCAACCACGCTCTTTTTATTTCCACACATCTCTCTTACCCTTACGTTACTCACTCGATCAAACCACCTCACACCACACATTGTCCTCAAACATCTCATTTCCAGCACATCCATCCTCCTGCGGACAACTCTATCCATAGCCCACGCCTCGCAACCATACAACATTGTTGGAACCACTATTCCTTCAAACATACCCATTTTTGCTTTCCGAGATAATGTTCTCGACTTCCACACATTCTTCAAGGCCCCCAGAATTTTCGCCCCCCTCCCCCACCCTATGATCCACTTCCGCTTCCATGGTTCCATCCGCTGCCAGATCCACTCCCAGATATCTAAAACACTTCACTTCCTCCAGTTTTTCTCCATTCAAACTCACCTTCCAATTGACTTGACCCTCAACCCTACTGTACCTAATAACCTTGCTCTTATTCACATTTACTCTTAACTTTCTTCTTCCACACACTTTACCAAACTCAGTCACCAGCTTCTGCAGTTTCACACATGAATCAGCCACCAGCGCTGTGTCATCAGCGAACAACAACTGACTCACTTCCCAAGCTCTCTCATCCCCAACAGACTTCATACTTGCCCCTCTTTCCAAAACTCTTGCATTTACCTCCCTAACAACCCCATCCATAAACAAATTAAACAACCATGGAGACATCACACACCCCTGTCGCAAACCTACATATATATATATATATATATATATATATATATATAAAATATATATATATATTTATATGTCTCCATGGTTGTTTAATTGTTTTATGGATGGGGTTGTTAGGGGGTGAATGCAAGGTTTTGGAAAGAGGGGAAGTATAAAGGGTCTGTTGGGGATGAGGGGGAGTTGGGAAGAGAGTCAGTTGTTGTTCGCTGATGATACAGCGGTGGTGGCTATTATGTGAGAAAACTGCAGAAGTGGTGACTGAGTTTGGTTAAAGTGTGTGAAAGAGAGAAAGTTAAGTAAATGTAAATTTAAGTGCAAAGGTTATTGGGTTTACTTTTAATAGTTGGGGGTTTCCAGTCAATTGGGAGGTAAGTTTGAATGGAGAAAAACGGAGGAAGAAAAGTGTTTTAGATATTTTGGCAGTGGTTTGGGCCAGGGGGAGGGAAAACCCATGGAGCGGAAGTGGATCATAGGGTTGGGGAGGGGGGGGAAAAATCCTGGGAGCCTTGAGAAGTGTGGAAGTCGAAAAAAAAATCTCGGAAAGCAAAAATGGGTATGTTTGAAGGAATAGTTTTTCCAACAAGGGTTGTATGGTTGCGGGCGTGGGCTATGGATAGAGTTGTGCGCAGGAGGATGGATGTGCTGGAATGAGTTATTTGGGAAAATGTGTGGTTGTGAGGTGGTTTGATCGAGTAAGTACTGTTTAAGGGGTTTTGAGAGATGTTGTGTAAATAAAAGGGGCGTGGTTTTAGGGGAGCAGAAGAGGGTGTTTTGAAATGGTTTGGGCACATGGAAAAGAATGAGTGAGGAAAGATTGACCAAGAAAGGGTAATGTGTCGGCGGTGGATTGAACGAGTAGAAGTGGGAAGCCAAATTGGAGGTGGGGAAAAATGGAGTGAAAAGATTTGTGTGTCGGGGCTCCTTTAACATGCAGGAAGGTGAAGGAGGGCAAGGAATTAGAGTGATTGGATCGATATGGTATACCGGGGTTGACGGTTTTCATGGATTGAATCGGGCATGTGAAACGTCGGGGTAAACATGGAAAGCTGTGTAGGTATGTATATTTGCGTGTGTGGACGGGATGTATATATATGTGTATGGGGGTGGGTTGGGCCATTTCTTTCGTCTGTTTTTCCCTTTTCGCTACCTCGCAAAAACGCGGGAGCAGGGGAGAAAGCCAAAAAAAAAAAAAAAAAATTTTATATATATATATATATATATATATATATATATATATATATATTATATATGGTACAGAAAGTCATGTGGGAGCGCGCTTTAGCGTGTTTCACCACTTCTAAAGTCCATTGAACCTGTTTGGGAAAACGTTTCCGAGCGTTTTTTCTACCCGGTTTTAATGTTGCTGGAGCGTGTGGGGGAAAACGTGCGTTTGGGATGTTTCTATAGCCTCCATTGCTGCTAAAGCCTGTTTTTGAAATATAATTTCATTTAATTGGGCGTGTTACAAGGGGCCTTTGTAAGATTTTTGATGAGTGTATGTAGATAAATACATATAATTGGACTTGGTTAACTCAAAAGAATTTTCTTTAAAAAATTTTGTCGAACTAAGTAGTTGTGGCAGCCAGAGTAACATTTGAGCAGGGTGCATACCAGCGTAGCGTAATGGCCTAAGAACTTACATTGTAATAAAAAACAAACCCAAAAAATTACTTTTTCCAAAGCAGCTGGTTTGCGGTATTTTTCAGAGCTCTTAACAGCAGGGAACAATTAAACATTTTTTTTCTGTCCAAAGGGTATTGATGGTCCCTTTAACACTGACCCGAGTGGGCAAGGCACGGCCCCTTGTCTCCTAAACCTTCCGGTTTTGTTTGGGTGATGGGAATGATGTTGATTTTAGTATGTTGTGAAGAAAGCTACCATACGTGGTTTAAATTTCAGGGGTTTTTTTTAAATTAAATGGAAATTTTGGGAGCCCCATGACAGAGTGAATGATGGCCTATATATATTAAAAAACAGGCTGATATTTAGGAGATAGGTTAGGTTTTCATCATCATCCGATGGAGACTCCAAACAGACCTTATGGGTGTGTAGGAATGCGTGTCTCACAGATTCCATCTTGAGTATTTTTTCATCTGATGAGACAGTTTAAGTTTAGAGAGTTCTGGCATCTTATCTTCATAGAATCTGATCACTGAGACCGAAAACCCAAAAAAGGATAAGAAATAATATTGATTAGAACTATGGTTATTTTGAAATATCACGATGTTTGAACACCCTTGATGACGGCATGCCTTCAGTTCGAACTGTTTGCTGTAAAAGGTTTTCACTGTCATGAAGCCTCAGTGCAGAAAAAAGTTTTTTTCTTTCATTGGTATAATTGGGACTTACTGAGGAACACGCATGCAAAAAAGGATGGGTGGTGAAGGAGTCGCAAAAATGAATCAAAGAGCCCTTCTCTGGGACCTCGTTGGGGAGACGAAAAGTCTGTATGTTGTAGCAATCCGTGCATGTTTAGCGACAATTTGGGTTGACAGTGGTTGTGTACCCTCAGTTTTGATATATGATTTACAAAAAGGATTATAGC
>NC_092236.1:35308311-35363830 GCF_036320965.1 Panulirus ornatus
CACAGTCCTAAAGCCACAGTGTTTCTCCCTAATCTGAAGCTTTGTGCATGTTACAACCCTCTTTCTCACCACTTCCAAACAACTTAACAAGCACACTCAACAAACGTATACCTTTGTAATTTCAACATTCATATGTACTCCTTGCCTCACCATTCCACCAATATTCAGGTCCCTCATCTAAGCCATGCATACAATGACAATCCTAACTCACCCTGGAGAGAAGATAAGCACTGTTGTTTGGGTATTCAGATGTCCTCATTAGATTCAGAAATTTTGCAAAAAAATACTTAAACTATAGTCATTTATCACCTCACTCAAGGAGGACCTGAGTGCTTCACCCTACTTTCAAGTTCTGAGTCTCTTAATATAATATATCTTCCTTAGACAAATGAAACTGTTACTGGGAATGTGTGAAAATCTTGTGTTGCCTTGGCAAGTGTATATAAAGCAGAACAGAATTTGGAAAGGATAGTCTTAGGGAAAACAGTAGAAAAAGATAGAGAAATGGAAAGAATACCATTCGTTTAAGGGTATTGCAGAGTTAAGGTGGGAGGCCACTAACTGGTGCTAGAGCATATGACCAAATAACCATTAGTTGGAGAAATGGTTGCTCCTCTAATTCTTCCATGTTGCTTGTATTTCCACTGCTGGAAATAAAGCTTTTACTAAAGCAGTGTTTTAATTCACTCGTTACATGACAGAACATTATATGCCTTGAAACATCCAGATTTTTGGACTTTAGTATTATACATTTTTCCATTAAAAATGTGGGCTGTACGATTCAGTTTTAGGTTATGATACTTATACGCACTCTGGTGCACAATTTAGTTACTTGCTAAAAGCTATCATATTCAGATGCTTCCCCTGAAATTTTTTTTATATTACTAGGGATGGTTTCTGTTTCCATGAGGAAGATATACTAGATACATATATATATATATATATATATATATATATATATATATATATATATATATATATATATATATATATATATATATATATATATATGTAAATATATATATATATATATATGTGTGTGTGTGTGTGTGTGTGTGTGTGTATACATATATCCCTTGTCTTACGTATATTATTTACCTCATTCCAAAACACTTTTTATTCTCCCTAAAATTTGATGATATTCTCTCACCCCAGCTCTCATTTGCACTCTTTTTCACCTCTTGCACCTTTCTCTGGACCTACTTCCTCTTTCTTTTATACATCTCCCGCTCATTTGCATTATTTCCCTGCAAACATCGTCCAAATGCCTCTATCTTCTCTTTCACTACCAATATTATTCTGTATCCTACCACTCACTACGCTTTCTAATCTGACCACCTCCCACGCTTCTCATGCCACAAGCAACTTTTGTGCAAGCCATCACTGCTTCCCTAAACACATCGCATTCCTCATCCACTCCACTTATGTCCTTTGTTCTCATCATTTTCCATTCTATACTCATTTTCTCCTGGTAATTCATCACACAAGTCTCCTTACCAAGCTCACTTACTCTCACCACTATCTTCACCCCAACATTCTCTCTTCTTTTCTGAAAACCTCTACAAATCTTCGCCTTCGTCTCCACAAGATAATGATCAGACATCCCTCCAGTTGCACCTCTCAGCTCATTAACATCTAAAAGTCTCTCTTTCGCGTGCTTATCAATTAACACGTAATCCAATAACGCTCTCTATCCATCTCTCCTACTTACATACGTATACTTATGTATATCTCGCTTTTTAAATCAGGTATTCCTAATCACCAGTCATTTTTCAGCACATAAATCCACAAACTCTCCACCATTTCGATTTACAACACTGAACACCCTATGTACACCAATTATTCCCTCAGCTTCCACATTACTCACCTTTGCATTCAAAACACTCATCACCATAACCCGGTCTCTTGCATTAAAACTACTAACACGCTCACTCAGCTGCTCCCAAAACACTTGCCTCTCATGATCTTTCTTCTCATGACTAGGTGCATATACTAATAATCGCCCATCTCTCTCCATCCACTTTCAGTTTTACCCATATCAATCTAGAGTATACTTTCTTACACTCTATCATATAATCCCACCACTCCTCTTTCAGGAGTAGTGCTATTCCTTCCCTTGCTCTTTTCCTCATACTAACCACTGACTTTACTCCCAAGAAATCCCATAAAATTCTTCCAGTTTACACTTGAGCTTCGTTTCACTCAGAGCCAAAACATCCAGGTTCCATTCCTCCAACATTCTACCTATCTCTCCTTTCTTATCATCTTGGTTACATCCAATTCAGTGAAGGCTGCTAATAGGGAGGTTATAACAAGTAGTGGTAATGTGAGAAGGAGATTGAGTATTTTGAAGGTTTGTTGAATGTGTTTGATGATAGAGTGGCAATTTATTGGGTAATTTTGTCGAGGTAGCATGCAAAGTGAGAGGATTAAGCAGAGTGATTAGGTAAACAGAGAAGAGGTAGTGAAAGCTTTGCAGAAGATGAAAGACGGCAAGGCAGAGGGTACTGATTGAGAAGGTTAAGGCATGTACAGGGCATCAGACTGGGGAAGAGCAACGTGGTTTCAGAAGTGGTACAGTTTGCGTGGATCAGGTGTTTGCTTTGAAGAATGTATGTGAGAAATACATAGAGAAACAAATAGATTTATATGTAGCATTTATGGATCTGAAGAAGGCATATGATAGAGTTGACATAGAGGCTCTGTGGAAGGTATTAAGAATACATAGTATGGGAGGCAAGTTGGTATAAGCAGTGAAAAGTTTTCATCAAGGATGTAAGGCGTGTGTACGTGTAGGAAGAGAGGAAAGAGATTGGTTCTCAGTGAATGTAGGTTTGCGGCAGGTCTGTGTGATGTCTCCATAGTTGTTTGATTTGTTTATGTATGGGGTTGTTAGAGAGGTGCATGCAAGTGTTTTGGAAAGAAGGGCAAGTATGTAGTCTGTTGTGGATGAGAGAGCTTAGGAAGTGAGTCAGTTGCTGTTCGCTGATGATACAGCGCTGGTGGCTGATTCGTGTGACAAACTACAGAAACTGGAGATTGAGAGTGGTAAAGTGTGTGTGAAAGAAGAAAGCTGAGAGTAAATGTGAATAAGAGCAAGGTTATTAGGTACAGTAGGGTTGAGGGACAAGTCAATTGGGAGAAAAGTTTCAATGGAGAAAAACTGAAGGATGTGAAGTGTTTTAGATATCTGGGAGTGGATTTGTTAGCGGATGGAACCATGGAAGCGGAAGTGAATCATAGGGTAGGGGAGGGGGCGAAAATTCTGGGAGCGTTGAATAATGTGTAGAGCATCTCTATCAACTCTATCACATGCCTTCTCCAGATCCATAAATGCTACATACAAATCCATTTGCTTCTCTACGTATTTCTCAAATACATTCTTCAAAGCAAACACCTGATCCACACATCCTCTACCACTTCTGAAACCACATTGCTCTTCCCCAATCTGATGCTCTGCACATGCCTTCACCCTCGCAATCAATACCCTCCCATATGATTTATAAGGAATACTCAACAAATTATACCTTTTTAAATTTTGGGACTCACTCTTATCCCCTTTTTCCCTTTTTACAATGGTACTATGGGAAGCATTTCGCCAATTTCCTCAGGCACCTCACCATGGGGGCTTACATACCCCTTAAATAAACTTACCAACCAGTAACAATACAGTCCCCCCTACCTCCTCCCCCTCCCCCCTTTCCCCCCCTCCCTTTTTATTTTCCAAACCCAAACCCCCCCTCCCCCCCGCCAGAAATTTACATCACTCCCCTTTTAACAAATTCCAAATACCTCAAATCCTCTTCTTTAAATACCATACCTTTTCCCCTTTCAATACCCTTCCGCAAATCCCCCTTTTCCCCTTGTTTTCCACTTAATTTTAAAAACACGACCTAAAATTTAAAGACTACCTCGCCCTTCATTTTCCCTCTTTTACTCTTCACCCTAAACCCCTTCCTCACCCCCTTTAACATTTTCCACCTTCACGCTCTTATAGGGATTTAAAAAGAATTAATTAAGTTTTTTCTATTATTATAAATATTAAAAAAATTTTAAAAATTTATTTTTTTTTCCTTTTAACTTACCCATTTCCGCCTTCACCGTCCCAAAACGACCCCCCTAAAAAATCCTTCAAACCCCCCCTCAGTTCCCAAAAAACAAAAAATAAGGGGGACCACCCCCTTCCCTTTGCGCTCCATTAAATACTTTTACCCCTCCCGGGGCCCCTTTTATATTTTTAATCTATAAAATTTTTTTATTTTATATATTGAAAATAATAAATTATAATATTATAAATTTTATTAAAATCTTATATGTTTATTTTTAGTAATATTTTTTTATATTACTTTAATCTATATTTTCATTAATTTATATTTAAGATTTATTACATTTTTAAAATTATTGTATTATAAATAAATAAATTTTTCTCACATCGGGCAAACTCATTAACCCTACTTAAGGAAAAATTAATATCTATTGAAGAAAGACCCCACCTCCCTCTGAGCAATTTTCAGTTTTCGAAATTGTTTCTTACATTTTTCATATGTATATATATGTATGTATGTGTGTGTGTATATGTGCGTATGTATGTGTATGTGTGTGTATGTGTATATGTATATATATATGTATATTATCCCTGGGGATAGGGGTGAAAGAATACTTCCCACGTATTCCTCGCGTGTCGTAGAAAGCGACTAGAGGGGACGGTAGCGGGGGGCCAGAAATCCTCCCCTCCTTGTATTAACTTTCTAAAACGGGAAAGAGAAGATGGAGTCACGCGGGGAGTGCTCATCCTCCTCGAAGGCTCAGATTGGGGTGAAAAAAGGAGAGATAGGTAGTATGTTTGAGGAAAGGAACCTGGAAGTTTTGGCTCTGAGGGAAACGAAGCTCAAGGGTAAAGGAGAAGAGTGGTTTGGGAATGTCTGCGGAGTAAAGTCAGGGGTTAGTGAGAGGAGAAGAGCTAGGGAAGGAGTAGCAATACTCCTAAAACAGGAGTTGTGGGAGTATGTGATAGAATATAAGAAAGTAAATTCTCGATTAATATGGGTAAAACTGAAAGTTGATGGAGAGAGGTGGGTGATTATTGGTGCATATGCACCTGGGCATGAGAAGAAAGATCATGAGAGGCAAGTGTTTTGGGAGCAGCTGAATGAGTGTGTTAGTGGTTTTGATGCACGAGACCGGGTTATAGTGATGGGTGATTTGAATGCAAAGGTGAGTAATGTGGCAGTTGAGGGAATAATTGGTATACATGGGGTGTTCAGTGTTGTAGATGGAAATGGTGAAGAGCTTGTAGATTTATGTGCTGAAAAAGGACTGATGATTGGGAATACCTGGTTTAAAAAGCGAGATATACACAAGTATACTTATGTAAGTAGGAGAGATGGCCAGAGAGGGTTATTGGATTACGTGTTAATTGACAGGCGTGCGAAAGAGAGACTTTTGGATGTTAATGTGCTGAGAGTTGCAACTGGAGGGATGTTTGATCATTATCTTGTGGAGGCTAAGGTGAAGATTTGTATGTGTTTTCAGAAAAGAAGATTGAATTTTGGGGTGAAGAGGGTGGTGAGAGTAAATGAGCTTGGGAAGGAGACCTGTGTGAGGAAGTACCAGGAGAGACTGAGTACAGAATGGAAAAAGGTGAGAACAATGGAAGTAAGGGGAGTGGGGGAGGAATGGGATGTATTTAGGGAATCAGTGATGGATTGCGCAAAAGATGCTTGTGGCATGAGAAGAGTGGGAGGTGGGTTGATTAGAAAGGGTAGTGAGTGGTGGGATGAAGAAGTAAGAGTATTAGTGAAAGAGAAGAGAGAGGCATTTGGATGATTTTTGCAGGGAAAAAATGCAATTGAGTGCTAGATGTATAAAAGAAAGAGACAGGAAGTCAAGAGAAAGGTGCAAGAGGTGAAAAAAAGGGCAAATGAGAGTTGGGGTGAGAGAGTATCATTAAATTTTAGGGAGAATAATACGATGTTCTGGAAGGCGGTAAATAAAGTGCGTAAGACAAGGGAGCAAATGGGAACTTCAGTGAAGGGCGCAAATGGGGAGGTGATAACAAGTAGTGGTGATGTGAGAAGGAGATGGAGTGAGTATTTTGAAGGTTTGTTGAATGTGTTTGATGATAGAGTGGCAGATATAGGGTGTTTTGGTAGAGGAGGTGTGCAAAGTGAGAGGGTTAGGGAAAATGATTGGGTAAACAGAGAAGAGGTAGTGAAAGATTTGCGGAAGATGAAAGCCGGCAAGGCAGCAGGTTTGGATGGTATTGCAGTGGAATTTATTTAAAAAGGGGGTGACTGTATTGTTGACTGGTTGGTAAGGTTATTTAATGTATGTATGACTCATGGTGAGGTGCCTGAGGATTGGCGGAATGCTTGCATAGTGCCATTGTACAAAGGCAAAGGGGATAAGAGTGAGTGCTCAAATTACAGAGGTATAAGTTTGTTGAGTATTCCTGGTAAATCATATGGGAGGGTATTGATTGAGAGGGTTAAGGCATGTACAGAGCATCAGATTGGGGAAGAGCAGTGTGGTTTCAGAAGTGGTAGAGGATGTGTGGATCAGGTGTTTGCTTTGAAGAATGTATGTGAGAAATACGTAGAAAAGCAAGTGATTTGTATGTAGCATTTATGGATCTGGAGAAGGCATATGATAGAGTTGATAGAGATGCTCTGTGGAAGGTATTAAGAATATATTGTGTGGGAGGAAAGTTGTGAAGATGTAAGGAATGCGTACGTGTAGGAAGAGAGGAAAGTGATTGGTTCTCAGTGAATGTAGGTTTGCGGCAGGGGTGTGTGATGTCTCCATGGTTGTTTAATTTGTTTATGGATCGGGTTGTTAGGGAGGTAAATGCAAGAGTTTTGGAAAGAGGGGCAAGTATGAAGTCTGTTGGGGATGAGAGAGCTTGGGAAGTGAGTCAGTTGTTGTTCGCTGATGATACAGCGCTGGTGGCTGATTCATGTGAGAAACTGAGTTTGGTAAAGTGTGTGGAAGAAGAAAGTTAAGAGTAAATGTGAATAAGAGGAAGGTTATTAGGTACAGTAGGGTTGAGGGTCAAGTCAATTGGGAGGTGAGTTTGAATGGAGAAAAACTGGAGGAAATGAAGTGTTTTAGATATCTGGGAGTGGATCTGGCAGCGGATGGAACCATGGAAGCGGAAGTGGATCATAGGGTGGGGGAGGGGGCGAAAATTCTGGGGGCCTTGAAGAATGTGTGGAAGTCGAGAACATTATCTCGGAAAGCAAAAATGGGTATGTTTGAAGGAATAGTGGTTCCAATAATGTTGTATGGTTGCGAGGCGTGGGCTATGGATAGAGTTGTGCGCAGGAGGATGGATGTGCTGGAAATGAGATGTTTGAGGACAATGTGTGGTGTGAGGTGGTTTGATCGAGTGAGTAACGTAAGGGTAAGAGAGATGTGTGGAAATAAAAAGAGCGTGGTTGAGAGAGCAGAAGAGGGTGTTTTGAAGTGGTTTGGGCACATGGAGAGAATGAGTGAGGAAAGATTGACCAAGAGGATTTATGTGTCGGAGGTGGAGGGAACGAGGAGAAGAGGAAGACCAAATTGGAGGTGGAAAGATGGAGTGAAAAAGATTTTGTGTGATCGGGGCCTGAACATGCAGGAGGGTGAAAGGAGGGCAAGGAATAGAGTGAATTGGAGCGAGGTGGTATACCGGGGTTGACGTGTTGTCAGTGGATTGAATCAAGGCATGTGAAGCGTCTGGGGTAAACCATGGAAAGCTGTTTAGGTATGTATATTTGAGTGTGTGGACGTATGTATATATATGTGTATGGGTTGGGGGTTGGGCCATTTCTTTCGTCTGTTTCCTTGCGCTACCTCGCAAACGCGGGAGACAGCGACAAAGTATAATAAAAATAATATAATATAATATATATATATATATATATATATATATATATATTCCTGGTAAATTATATGGGAGGATACTGATCGAGAGGGTGAAGGCATGTACAGAGCATCAGGATGGGGAAGAGCAGTGTGGTTTCAGAAGTGGTAGAGGATGTGTGGATGAGGTGTTTGCTTTCAAGGATATATTAGAGAATTACTTAGAAAAGCAAATGGATTTCTATATAGCATTTATGCATCTGGAGAAGGCATATGATAGAGTTGATAGAGATGTTCAGTGGAAGGTTTTAAGAATATATGGTGTGGGAGACAAGTTGTTGAAAGTGAAAAGTTTTTATCGAGGATGTAAGGCATGTCTGCGTATAGGAAGAGAGGAAAGTGATTGGTTTTCATTAAATATAGGTTTGCCGTACTTGTGTGTGATGTCTCAATGGTTGTTTAATTTGTTTATGGATGAGTTTGTTAGGGAGGTGAATGCAAGAGTTTTGGAAAGAAGAACAATTATGCAGTCTGTTGTGGATGAGAGAGCTTGGGAAGTGAGTCAGTTATTGTTCGCTGATGATACAGCGCTGGTGGCTGATTCTTGTGAGAAACTGCAGATGCTAGTGACTGAGCTTAGTAAAGTGTGTGAAAGAAGAAAGTTGAGAGTAAATGTGAATAAGAGTAAGGTTATCAGGAAGAGTAGGGTTGTGGGGCAAGTAATTAGTGAGGTAAGTTTAAATGGAGAAAAACTAGAGGAAGTGAAGTGTTTTAGATATCTGGGAGTGGATTTGGCAGCGGATGGAACGATGGAAGCGGAAGTGAATCATAGGGTGGGGGAGGGGGCGAAAATCCTGGGAGCCTTGAAGAATGTGTGGAAGTCGAGAACACTATCTCGGAAAGCAAAAATCGGTATCTTTCAAGGAATAGTGGTTCCAAAAATGTTGTATGGTTGCGAGGCGTGGGCTATGGATAGAGTTTACGCAGCAGGGTGTATGTGCTGGAAATGAGATGATTGAAGACAATATCTGGCGTGAGGTGGTTTGATAGAGTAAGCAATAATAGGGTAAGAGAGATGTGTGTTAATAAAAAGAATGTGGTTGAGAGAGCAGAAGAAGGTGTTTTGAAATGGTTTGGTCACATGGAGAGAATGAGTGAGGAAAGATTAAGCAAGGGAATATATGTTTCAGAGTTGGAGGGAACGAAGGGAATTTGAGGTGGAAAGAGGGAGTGAAAAATATCCTGAATATATATATATATATATATATATATATATATATATATATATATATATATATATATATATATATATATATATATATATATATATATATATATATATATATATATATATATATATATATATATATATATATATATATATATATATATATATATATATATATATATATATATATATATATATATATATATATATATATATATATATATATATATATATATTTTTTTTTTTTTTTTTAAACTATTCGCCATTTCCCGCATTAGCGAGGTAGCGTTAAGAACAGAGGACTGGGCCTTTTTCGGAATATCCTCACCTGGCCCCCTCTGTTCCTTCTTTTGAATGAAACACGAAAAGTTCCCAAGTTCACCCTCGTGCAATAATCACATCATCAGGGGAGACACAAGAGAGAAATATATATATATATATATATATATATATATATATATATATATATATATATATATATATATATATATATATATATATATATATATATATATTTTTTTTTTTTTTTTTTTTTTTTTTTTTTATACTTTGTCGCTGTCCACCGCGTTTGCGAGGTAGCGCAAGGAAACAGACGAAAGAAATGGCCCAACCCCCCCCCCCCCCCCCATACACATGTACATACACACGTCCACACACGCAAATATACATACCTACACAGCTTTCCATGGTTTACCCCAGACGCTTCACATGCCTTGATTCACTCCACTGACAGCACGTCAACCCCTGTATACCACATCGCTCCAATTCACTCTATTCCTTGCCCTCCTTACACCCTCCTGCATGTTCAGGCCCCGATCACACAAAATTTTTTTCACTCCATCTTTCCACCTCCAATTTGGTCTCCCTCTTCTCCTCGTTCCCTCCACCTCCGACACATATATCCTCTTGGTCAATCTTTCCTCACTCATTCTCTCCATGTGACCAAACCATTTCAAAACACCCTCTTCTGCTCTCTCAACCACGCTCTTTTTATTTCCACACATCTCTCTTACCCTTACGTTACTTACTCGATCAAACCACCTCACACCACACATTGTCCTCAAACATCTCATTTCCAGCACATCCATCCTCCTGCGCACAACTCTATCCATAGCCCACGCCTCGCAACCATACAACATTGTTGGAACCACTATTCCTTCAAACATACCCATTTTTGCTTTCCGAGATACTGTTCTCGACTTCCACACATTTTTCAAGGCTCCCAAAATTTTCGCCCCCTCCCCCACCCTATGATCCACTTCCGCTTCCATGGTTCCATCCGCTGACAGATCCACTCCCAGATATCTAAAACACTTCACTTCCTCCAGTTTTTCTCCATTCACACTCACCTCCCAATTGACTTGACCCTCAACCCTACTGTACCTAATAACCTTGCTCTTATTCACATTTACTCTTAACTTTCTTCTTCCACACACTTTACCAAACTCAGTCACCAGCTTCTGCAGTTTCTCACATGAATCAGCCACCAGCGCTGTATCATCAGCGAACAACAACTGACTCACTTCCCAAGCTCTCTCATCCCCAACAGACTTCATACTTGCCCCTCTTTTCAGGACTCTTGCATTTACCTCCCTAACAACCCCATCCATAAACAAATTAAACAACCATGGAGACATCACACACCCCTGCCGCAAACCTACATTCACTGAGAACCAATCACTTTCCTCTCTTCCTACACGTACACATGCCTTACATCCTCGATAAAAACTTTTCACTGCTTCTAACAACTTGCCTCCCACACCATATATTCTTAATACCTTCCACAGAGCATCTCTATCGACTCTATCATATGCCTTCTCCAGATCCATAAATGCTACATACAAATCCATTTGCTTTTCTAAGTATTTCTCACATACATTCTTCAAAGCAAACACCTGATCCACACATCCTCTACCACTTCTGAAACCGCACTGCTCTTCCCCAATCTGATGCTCTGTACATGCCTTCACCCTCTCAATCAATACCCTCCCATATAATTTACCAGGAATACTCAACAAACTTATACCTCTGTAATTTGAGCACTCACTCTTATCCCCTTTGCCTTTGTACAATGGCACTATGCACGCATTCCGCCAATCCTCAGGCACCTCACCATGAGTCATACATACATTAAATAACCTTACCAACCAGTCAACAATACAGTCACCCCCCTTTTTAATAAATTCCACTGCAATACCATCCAAACCTGCTGCCTTGCCGGCTTTCATCTTCCGCAAAGCTTTTACTACCTCTTCTCTGTTTACCAAATCATTTTCCCTAACCCTCTCACTTTGCACACCACCTCGACCAAAACACCCTATATCTGCCACTCTGTCATCAGACACATTCAACAAACCTTCAAAATACTCATTCCATCTCCTTCTCACATCACCACTACTTGTTATCACCTCCCCATTTACGCCCTTCACTGAAGTTCCCATTTGCTCCCTTGTCTTACGCACCCTATTTACCTCCTTCCAGAACATCTTTTTATTCTCCCTAAAATTTACTGATAGTCTCTCACCCCAACTCTCATTTGCCCTTTTTTTCACCTCTTGCATATATATATAAGTTTGTTGAGTATTCCTGGTAAATTATATGGGAGGGTATTGATTGAGTGGGTGAAGGCATGTACAGAGCGTCAGATTGGGGAAGAGCAGTGTGGTTTCAGAAGTGGTAGAGGATGTGTGGATCAGGTGTTTGCTTTGAAGAATGTATGTGAGAAATACTTAGAAGAGCAAATGGATTTGTATATAGCATTTATGGATCTGGAGAAGGCATATGATAGAGTTGATAGAGATGTTCTGTGGAAGGTATTAAGAATATATGGTGTGGGAGGCAAGTTGTTAGAAGCAGTGAAAAGTTTTTATCGAGGATGTAAGGCATGTGTACGTGTAGGAAGAGAGGAAAGTGATTGGTTCTCAGTGAATGTAGGTTTCCGGCAGGGGTGTGTGATGTCTCCATGGTTGTTAAATTTGTTTATGGATGGGGTTGTTAGGGAGGTGAATTCAAAAGTTTTGGAAAGAGGGGCAAGTATGAAGTCTGTTGGGGATGAGAGAGCTTGGGAAGTGAGTCAGTTTTTGTTCGCTGATGATACAGCGCTGGTAGCTGATTCATGTGAGAAACTGCAGAAGCTGGTGATTGATTTTGGTAAAGTGTGTGAAAAAAGAAAGTTAAGAGTAAATGTGAATAAGAGGAAGGTTATTAGGTACAGTAGGGTTGAGGGTCAAGTCAATTGGGAGGTGAGTTTGAATGGAGAAAAACTGGAGGAAGTGAAGTGTTTTAGATACCTGGGAATGGATCTGGCAGCGGATGGAACCATGGAAGCGGAAGTTGATCATAGGGTGGGGGAGTGGGCGAAAATTCTGGGAGCCTTGAAGAATGTGTGGAAGTCGAGAACATTATCTCGGAAAGCAAAAATGGGTATGTTTGAAGGAATATTGGTTCCAACAATGTTGTATGGTTGCGAGGCGTGGGCTATGGATAGAGTTGTGAGCAGGAGGATGGATGTGCTGGAAATGAGATGTTTGAGGACAATGTGTCGTGTGAGGTGGTTTGATCGAGTAGTAACGTAATGGTAAGAGAGATATGTTGAAATAAAAAGAGCGTGGTTGAGAGAGCAGAAGAGGGTGTTTTGAAATGGTTTGGGCACATGGAGAGAATGAGTGAGGTAAGACTGACCAAGAGGATATATGTGTCGGAGGTGGAGGGAACGAGGAGAAGAGGGAGACCAAATTGGAGGTGGAAAGATGGAGTGAAAAAGATTTTGTGTGATCGGGGCCTGAACATGCAGGAGGGTGAAAGGAGGGCAAGGAATAGAGTGAATTGGAGCGATGTGGTATACCGGGGTTGACGTGCTGTCAGTGGATTGAATCAAGGCATGTGAAGAGTCTGGGGTAAACCATGGAAAGCTGTGTAGGTATGTATATTTGCGTGTGTGGACGTATGTATATACATGTGTATGGGGGTGGGTTGGGCCATTTCTTTCGTCTGTTTCCTTGCGCTACCTCGCAAACGCGGGAGACAGCGAAAAAGCAAAAAAAAAAAAAAAAGAAATATATATTTATGTATATATATATATATATATATATATATATATTTTCTTTTATATATATATATATATATATATATATATATATATATATATATATATATATATATATATATATATATATATATATATATATATATATGTATATATATATATATATATATATATATATATAAGAATAAAGTGTATATGAACGCGCACCTTCATAGATCATACAAAGCTCCATCAGCCAGGATCGTACCTGGGACCCCTTGTGCAAGAGGCAGGCATGTAACCGCTAGGCTAAGGGACTGTATAATAGGAAACAACTATTCGAAATACTAAGTACTCGAATACCCTTCGTCTCACTATGGTGAGCAACGGGGTCTATCGGTTGTTTCCGAACAGAACACAAAGTGAGACGAAGGGTATTCGAGTACTTAGTATTTCGAATAGTTGTTTCCTATTATACAGTCCCTTAGCCTAGCGGTTACATGCCTGTCTCTTGCACAAGGGGTCCCAGGTTCGATCGTGGCAGATGGAGCTTTGTATGTTTTATGAAAGTGCGCGTTCATATACACTTTATTCGTATTCATATAACTCCGCGTTGTACAGTCAGGTTGGGTAAAACGCTCCCAGCTGGCTATATATATATATATATATATATATATATATATATATATATATATATATATATATATATATATATATATATATATATATATATATATATATATATATATATATATATATATATATATACAAATATATATATATATATATATATATATATATATATATATATATATATATATATATATATATATATATACATATATATATATATATATATATATATATATATATATATATATATATATATATATATATATTATTATTTTTCATTATACCTTGTCGCTGTCTCCCGCGTTTGCGAGGTAGCGCAAGGAAACAGACGAAAGAAATGGCCCAACCCCCCCCCCCCCATACACATGTATATACATACGTCCACACGCTCAAATATACATACCTACACAGCTTTCCATGGTTTACCCTAGACGCTTCACATGCCCTGATTCAATCAACTGACAGCACGTCAACCCCGGTATATCACATCGCTCCAATTCACTCTATTCCTTGCCCTCCTTTCACCCTCCTGCATGTTCAGGCCCCGATCACACAAAATCTTTTTCACTCCATCTTTCCACCTCCAATTTGGTCTCCCTCTTCTCCTCGTTCCCTCCACCTCCGACACATATATCCTCTTGGTCAATCTTTCCTAACTCATTCTCTCCATGTGCCCAAACCACTTCAAAACACCCTCTTCTGCTCTCTCAACCACGCTCTTTTTATTTCCACACATCTCTCTTACCCTTACGTTACTCACTCGATCAAACCAACTCACACCACACATTGTCCTCAAACATCTCATTTCCAGCACATCCATCCTCCTGCGCACAACTCTATCCATAGCCCACGCCTCGCAACCATACAACATTGTTGGAACCACTATTCCTTCAAACATACCCATTTTTGCTTTCCGAGATAATGTTCTCGACTTCCACACATTCTTCAAGGCCCCCAGAATTTTCGCCTCCTCCCCCACCCTATGATCCACTTCCGCTTCCATGGTTCCATCCGCTGCCAGATCCACTCCCAGATATCTAAAACACTTCACTTCCTCCAGTTTTTCTCCATTCAAACTCACCTCCCAATTGACTTGACCCTGAACACTACTGCACCTAATAACCTTGCTCTTATTCACATTTACTCTTAACTTTCTTCTTCCACACACTTTACCAAACTCAGTCACCAGCTTCTGCAGTTTCTCACATGAATCAGCCACCAGCGCTGTATCATCAGCGAACAACAACTGACTCACTTCCCAAGCTCTCTCATCCCCAACAGACTTCATACTTGCCCCTCTTTCCAAAACTCTTGCATTTACCTCCCTAAAAACCCCATCCATAAACAAATTAAACAACCATGGAGACATCACACACCCCTGCCGCGAACCTATATTCACTGAGAACCAATCACTTTCCTCTCTTCCTACACGTACACATGCCTTACATCCTCGAGAAAAACTTTTCACTGCTTCTAACAACTTTCCTCCCACACCATATATTCTTAATACCTTCCACAGAGCATCTCTATCAACTCTATCATATGCCTTCTCCAGATCCATAAATGCTACATACAAATCCATTTGCTTTTCTAAGTATTTCTCACATACATTCTTCAAAGCAAACACCTGATCCACACATCCTCTACCACTTCTGAAACCACACTGCTCTTCCCCAATCTGATGCTCTGTACATGCCTTCACCCTCTCAATCAATACCCTCCCATATAATTTACCAGGAATACTCAACAAACTTATACCTCTGTAATTTGAGCACTCACTCTTATCCCCTTTGCCTTTGTACAATGGCACTATGCACGCATTCCGCCAATCCTCAGGCACCTCACCATGAGTCATACATACATTAAATAACCTTACCAACCAGTCAACAATACAGTCACCCCCTTTTTTAATAAATTCCACTGCAATACCATCCAAACCTGCTGCCTTGCCGGCTTTCATCTTCCGCAAAGCTTTCACTACCTCTTCTCTGTTTACCAAATCATTTTCCCTAACCCTCTCACTTTGCACACCACCTCGACCATAACACCGTATATCTGCCACTATATCATCAAACATATTCAACAAACCTTCAAAATACTCACTCCATCTCCTTCTCACATCACCACTACTTGTTATCACCTCCCCATTTGCGCCCTTCACTGAAGTTCCCATTTGCTCCCTTGTCTTATGCACCCCATTTACCTCCTTCCAGAACATCTTTTTATTCTCACTAAAATTCAATGATACTCTCTCACCCCAACTCTCATTTGCCCTTTTTTTCACCTCTTCCACGTTTCTCTTGACCACCTGTCTCTTTCTTTTATACATCTCCCACTCAATTGCATTTTTTCCCTGCAAAAATCGTCGAAATGCCTCTCTCTTCTCTTTCACTAATACTCTTACTTCTTCATCCCACCACTCACTACACTTTCTAATCAAACCACCTCCCACTCTTCTCATGCCACAAGCATCTTTTGCGCAATCCATCACTGATTCCCTAAATACATCCCATTCCTCCCCCACTCCCCTTACTTGTTCTCACCTTTTTCCATTCTGTACTCAGTCTCTCCTGGTACTTCCTCACACAGGTCTCATTCCCAAGCTCACTTACTCTCACCACCCTCTTCACCCCAACATTCACTCGTCTTTTCTGAAAACCCATACAAATCTTCACCTTAGCCTCCACAAGATAATGATCAGACATACCTCCAGTTGCACCTCTCAGCACATTAACATACAAAAGTCTCTCTTTCGCATATATATATTTATTTTTCTTTTTTGCTTTGTCGCTGTCTCCCGCATTTGCGAGGTAGCGCAAGGACACAGACGAAAGAAATGGCCCAACCCACCCCCCCAATACACATGTATATACATACGTCCACACACGCAAATATACATACCTAAACAGCTTTCCATGGTTTACCCCAGACGCTCCACATGCCCTGATTCAATCCACTGACAGCACGTTAACCCCGGTATACCACATCGATCCAATTCACTCTATTCCTTGCCCTCCTTTCACCCTACTGCATGTTCAGGCCCCTATCACACAAAATCTTTTTCACTCTATCTTTCCACCTCCTATTTGGTCTCCCACTTCTCCTCGTTCCCTCCACCTCCGACACATATATATTCTTGGTCAATCTTTCCTCAATCCTTCTCTCCATGTGCCCAAACCATTTTAAAACACACTCTTCTGCTCTCTCAACCACGCTCTTTTTATTTCCACACATCTCTCTTACCCTTACGTTACTTACTTGATCAAACCACCTCACACTACACATTGTCCTCAAACATCTCATTTCCAGCATATCCATCCTCCTGCGCACAAGTCTATCCATAGCCCACGCCTTGCAACCATACAACATTGTTGGAACCACTATTCCTTCAAACATACCCATTTTTGCTTTCCGAGATAATGTTCTCGACCGCCACACATTCTTCAAGGCTCCCAGGATTTTCACCTCCTCCCCCACCCTATGATCCATTTCCGCTTCCATGGTTCCATCAGCTGCCAGATCCACTCCCAGATATCTAAAACACTTTACTTCCTCCAGTTTTTCTCCATTCAAACTTACCTCCCAATTGACTTAACCCTCAACCCTACGGTACTTAATAACCTTGCTCTTATTCACATTTACTCTTAACTTTCTTCTTTCACACACTTTACCAAACTCAGTCACAAGCTTCTGCAGTTTCTCATATGAATCAGCCACCAGCGCTGTATCATCAGCGAACAACAACTGACTCAATTCCCAAGCTCTCTCATCCCCAACAGACTTCATACTTGCCCCTCTTTCCAAAACTCTTGCATTTACCTCCCTAACAACCCCATCCATAAACAAATTAAACAACCATGGAGACATCACACACCCCTGCCGCAAACCTACATTCACTGAAAAACCAATCACTTTCCTCTCTTCCTACACGTACGCATACCTTACATCTCGATAAAAACTTTTCACTGCTTCTAACAACTTGCCTCCCACACCATATATTCTTAATACCTTCCACAGAGCATCTCTATCAACTCTATCATATGCCTTCTCCAGATCCATAAATGCTACATACAAATCCATTTGCTTTTCTAAGTATTTCTCACATACATTCTTCAAAGCAAACACCTGATCCACACATCCTCTACCACTTCTGAAACCACACTGCTCTTCCCCAATCTGATGCTCTGTACATGCCTTCAACCTCTCAATCAATACCCTCCCATATACTTTACCAGGAATACTCAACAAACTTATACCTTTGTAATTTGAGCACTCACTCTTATCCCCTTTGCCTTTGTACAATGGCACTATGCAAGCATTCCGCCAATCCTAAGACACCTTACCATGAGTCATACATACATTAAATAATCTTACCAACCAGACAATAAGACAGTCACCCCCTTTTTAAATAAATTCCACTGCAATACCATCCAAACCTGCTGCCTTGCCGGCTTTCATCATCCGCAAAGCTTTTACTACCTATTCTCTGTTTACCAAATCATTTTCCCTAACCCTCTCACTTTGCACACCACCTCGACCAAAACACCCTATATCTGCCACTCTATCATCAAACACATTCAACAAACCTTCAAAATACTCACTCCATCTCCTTCTCACATCACCACTACTTGTTATCACCTCCCTATTTGCGCACTTCTCTGAAGTTCTCATTTGCTCCCTTGTCTTACGCACTTTATTTACCTCCTTCCAGAACATCTTTTTATTCTCCCTAAAATTTAATGATACTCTCTCACCCCAACTCTCATTTGCCCTCTTTTTCACCTCTAGCACCTTTCTCTTGATCTCCTGTCTCTTTCTTTTATACATCTCCCACTGAACTGCCTTTTTTTTCTGCAAAAATCGTCCAAATGCCTCTCTCTTCTCTTTCACTAATAATCTTACTTCTTCATCCCACCACTCACTACACTTTCTAATCAACCCACCTCCCACTCTTCTCATGCCACTAGTATCTTTTGCGCAATCCATCACTGATTCCCTAAATACATCCCATTCCTCCCCCACTCCCCTTACTTCCATTGTTCTCACCATTTTCCATTCTGTACTCAGTCTCTCCTGGTACTTCCTCACACAAGTCTCATTCCCAAGCTCACTTACTCTCACCACCCTTTTCACCCCAACATTCACTCTTCTTTTCTGAAAAGCTCTACAAATCTTCACCTTAGCCTCCACAAGATAATGATCAGACATTCCTCCAGTTGCACCTCTCAGCACATTAACATCCAAAAGTCTCTCTTTCGCGCGCCTGTCAGTTAACACGTAATCCAATAACGCTCTCTGACCATCTCTCCTACTTACATACGTATACTTATGTATATCTAGCTTTTTAAACCAGGTATTCCCAATCACCAGTTTTTTTTCAGCACATGAATCTACAAGCTCTTCACCATTTCCATTTACAACACTGAACACCCCAAATATACCAATTATTCCCTCAACTGCCACATTACTCACCTTTGCATTCAAATCACCCATCATTATATCCCGGTCTCGTGCATCAAAACCACTAACACACTCATTCAGCTGCTCCCAAAACACTTGCCTCTCATGATCTTTCTTCTCATGCCCAGGTGCATATGCACCGATAATCACCCATCTCTCTCCATCAACTTTCAGTTTTACCCATATTAATCGAGAATTTACTTTCTTACATTCCAGCACATACTCCTACAACTCCTGTTTCAAGAGTACTGTTACTCCTTCCCTTGCTCTTGTCCCCTCACTAACCCCTGACTTTACTCCCAAGACATTCCCAAACCACTCTTCCCCTTTACCCTTGATCTTCGTTTCACTCAGAGCCAAAACATCCAGGTTCCTTTCCTCAAACATACAACCTATCTCTCCTTTTTTCACATCTTGGTTACATCCACACACATTTAGACACCCCAGTCTGAGCCTTCGAGGAGGATGAGCATTCCCCGCGTGACTCCTTCTTCTGTTTCCCAATTCAGAAAGTTAAAAATACAAGGAGGTGAGGATTTCTGGCCCCCCGCTACCGTCCCTTCTAGTCGCCTTCTACGACACGCGAGGAATGCGTGGGAAGTATTCTTTCACCCCTATCCCCAAGAATGATATATATATATATATAAATATATATATATATATATATATATATATATATATATATATATATATATATATATATATATATATATATATATACATATATATATACATACACATACATACGCACATATATACACACACACACATATATACATATATATACATACGAAAAAATGTAAGAAACAATTTAGAAAACTGAAACTTCTAGCTTGAAATGAAATGAAAAAATGAATGTCACATAATGGTTCAACCTCTGGCTATGGAAAAGGGAAATGTATAATTTATTTACACAAACGTCAATAGCAGTTCTCATCAATTTAACCACTGTATCAATAAGCTTCAATGTCTAAGCTACATTTTTTCCAATTTCACTATTTTCTTGTCAAAGCACCATGTATGAAAACTATCACTCCAGTAACACTACTATAAGCATTTACTTCCCCTTTAAAAAAGTTCTGGGGAATTTTGTCTCGATACACTGCTGGACACTCTACCACCTGGCGAGTGGAAATGTTCTATCTATTTACCCTGCACATTACCAAAATTCTCTCTCTCCTCAGGTTTACACTGAAAGAAAATTAGACACAGTTATGTAATTTCTTCCACATAAAAAGGGTCAAGCAAAGAGTGATGAATGTATATACATATATATATATATATATATATATATATATATATATATATATATATATATATATATATATATATATATATATATATATATATATATATATATATATATATATATATATATATATATATATATATACATATATATATATATATACATAAATATATATATATATATATGTATATATATAGATATATATATATATATATATATATATATATATATATATATATATATATATATATATATATATATATATATATATATATATATATATATATATATATATATATATATATAAATATATATATATATATATATATATATATATATATATATATATATATATATATATATATATATATATATATATATATATATATATATATATATATATATATATATATATATATATATATATATATATATATATATATATATATATATATATATATATATATATATATATATATATATATATATATATATATATATATATATATATATATATATATATATATATATATATATATATATATATATATATATATATATATATATATATATATATATATATATATATATATATATATATATATATATATATATATATATATATATATATATATATATATATATATATATATATATATATATATATATATATATATATATATATATATATATATATATATATATATATATATATATATATATATATATATATATATATATATATATATATATATATATATATATATAGAAAAAGGACTGATGATTGGGAATGCCTGTTTTAAAAAGCGAGATATACATAAGTATACTTATGTAAGTAGGAGAGATGGCCAGAGAGCGTTATTGGATTACGTGTTAATTGACAGGCGTGCGAAAGAGAGACTTTTGGATGTTAATGTGCTGAGAGGTGCAACTGGAGGGATGTCTGATCATTATCTTCTGGAGGCTAAGGTGAAGATTTGTACGGGTTTTCAGAAAAGAAGAGTGAATGTTGGGGTGAAGAGGCTGGCGAGAGTAAGGGAGCTTGAGAAGGAAACCTGTGTGACGAAGTACCAGGAGAGACTGAGTACAGAATGGAAAAAGGTGAGAACAATGGAAGCAAGGGGAGTGGGGGAGGAATGGGATGTATTTAGGGAATCAGTGATGGATTGCGCAAAAGATTCTTGTGGCATGAGAAGAGTGGGAGGTGGGTTGATTAGAAAGGGTTGTGAGTGGTGGGATGAAGAAGTAAGAGTATTAGTGAAAGAGAAGAGAGAGGCATTTGGACGATTTTTGCAGGGAAAAAATGCAATTGAGTGGGAGATGTATAAAAGAAAGAGACAGGAGGTCAAGAGAAAGGTACAAGAGGTGAAAAAAAGGGCAAATGAGAGTTGGGGTGAGAGAGTATCAATAGATTTTAGGGAGAATAAAAAGATGTTCTGGAAGGAGGTAAATAAAGTGCGTAAGACAAGGGAGCAAATGGGAACTTCAGTGAAGGGCGCAAATGGGGAGGTGATAACAAGTAGTGGTGATGTGAGAAGGAGATGGAGTGAGTATTTTGAAGGTTTGTTGAATGTGTTTCATGATAGAGTGGCAGATATAGGGTGTTTTGGTCGAGGTGGTGTGCAAAGTGAGAGGGTTAGGGAAAATGATTTGGTAAACAGAGAAGAGGTAGTGAAAGCTTTGCGGAAGATGAAAGCCGGCAAGGCAGCATGTTTGGATGGTATTGCAGTGGAATTTATTAAAAAAGGGGGTGACTGTATTGTTGACTGGTTGGTAAGGTTATTTAATGTATGTATGACTCATGGTGAGGTGCCTGAGGATTGGCGGAATGCGTGCATAGTGCCATTGTACAAAGGCAAAGGGGATAAGAGTGAGTGCTCAAATTACAGAGGTATAAGTTTGTTGAGTATTCCTGGTAAATTATATGGGAGGGTATTGATTGAGAGGGTGAAGGCATGTACAGAGCATCAGATTGGGGAAGAGCAGTGTGGTTTCAGAAGTGGTAGAGGATGTGTGGATCAGGTGTTTGCTTTGAAGAATGTATGTGAGAAATACTTAGAAAAGCAAATGGATTTGTATGTAGCATTTATGGATCTGGAGAAGGCATATGATAGAGTTGATAGAGATGCTTTGTGGAAGGTATTAAGAATATATGGTGTGGGAGGAAAGTTGTTAGAAGCAGTGAAAAGTTTTTATCGAGGATGTAAGGCATGTGTACGTGTAGGAAGAGAGGAAAGTGATTGGTTCTCAGTGAATGTAGGTTTGCGGCAGGGGTGTGTGATGTCTCCATGGTTGTTTAATTTGTTTATGGATGGGGTTGTTAGGGAGGTAAATGCAAGAGTTTTGGAAAGAGGGGCAAGTATGAAGTCTGTTGGGGATGAGAGAGCTTGGGAAGTGAGTCAGTTGTTGTTCGCTGATGATACAGCGCTGGTGGCTGATTCATGTGAGAAACTGCAGAAGCTGGTGACTGAGTTTGGTAAAGTGTGTGGAAGAAGAAAGTTAAGAGTAAATGTGAATAAGAGCAAGATTATTAGGTACAGTAGGGGTGAGGGTCAAGTCAATTGGGAGGTGAGTTTGAATGGAGAAAAACTGGAGGAAGTGAAGTGTTTTAGATATCTGGGAGTGGATCTGGCAGCGGATGGAACCATGGAAGCGGAAGTGGATCATAGGGTGGGGAAGGGGGCGAAAATTCTGGGGGCCTTGAAGAATGTGTGGAAGTCGAGAACATTATCTCGGAAAGCAAAAATGGGTATGTTTGAAGGATGAGTGGTTCCAACAATGTTGTATGGTTGCGTGGCGTGGGCGATAGAGTTGTGCGCAGGAGTATGGATATGCTGGAAATGAGATGTTTGAGGACAATGTGTGGTGTGAGGTGGTTTGATCGAGTGAGTAACGTAAGGGTAAGAGAGATGTGTGGAAATAAAAAGAGCGTGGTTGAGAGAGCAGAAGAGGGTGTTTTGAAGTGGTTTGGGCACATGGAGAGAATGAGTGAGGAAAGATTGACCAAGAGGATATATGTGTCGGAGGTGGAGGGAACGAGGAGAAGAGGAAGACCAAATTGGAGGTGGAAAGATGGAGTGAAAAAGATTTTGTGTGATCGGGGTCTGAACATGCAGGAGGGTGAAAGGAGGGCAAGGAATAGAGTGAATTGGAGCGATGTGGTATACCGGGGTTGACGTGCTGTCAGTGGATTGAATCAAGGCATGTGAAGCGTCTGGGGTAAACCATGGAAAGCTGTGTAGGTATGTATATTTGCGTGTGTGGACGTATGTATATACATGTGTATGGGGGGGGTTGGGCCATTTCTTTCGTCTGTTTCCTTGCGCTACCTCGCAAACGCGGGAGACAGCGACAAAGTATAAAAAAAGAAAAAAAAATATATATATGTATATATATATATATATATATATATATATATATATATATATATATATATATATATATATACATATATATATATATATATATATATATATATATATGTATATATATATATATATATATATATATATATATATATATATATATATATATATATATATATATATATATATATATATATATATATATATATACATATATATATATATGTGTGTGTGTGTGTGTGTAATGAAGAGAATTGAGAAACATCATGTTTCATGATAAGAGAAGTGGACCAGTCAGTATGATAAAGTCGTTAAATTGATGAAAACTACTATTGACGTTTGTGTAAATAAATTATACATTTCCCTTTTCCATAGCCAGAGGTTGAACCATTATGTGCCATTCATTTTTTTTTTCATTTCACTTCAAGCTAGAAGTTTCAGTTTTTTAAATTATTTCTTACATTTTTCATATGTATTTATATGTATATGTGTGTATGTGTGTATATGTGCATATGTATATGTATATGTATATATATGTGCATATATATGTATACTATCCCTGGGGATAGGGGTGAAACAATACTTCCCATGCATTCATCGCGTGTCGTAGAAAGCGACTAGAGGTGACGGGAGCGGGGGGCCAGAAATCCTCACCTCCTTATATTTTTAACAGACGAAGGAGTCACGAGGGGAGTGCTCATCCTCCTCGAAGGCTCAGACTGGGGTGTCTAAATGTGTGTGGATGTAACCAAGATGTGAAAAAAGGAGAGATAGGTAGTATGTTTGATGAAAGGAACCTGGATGTTTTGGCTCTGAGTGAAACGAAGCTCAAGGGTAAAGGGGAAGAGTGGTTTGGGAATGTCTTGGGAGTAAAGTCAGGGAAAAGTGAGAGGACAAGAGCAAGGGAAGGAGTAGCAGTACTCCTGAAACAGTTGTGGGAGTATGTGATAGAATGTAAGAAAGTCAATTCTCGATTAATATGGGTAAAACTGAAAGTTGATGGAGAGAGATGGGTGATTATTGGTGCATATGCACCTGGGCATGAGAAGAAAGATCATGAGAGGCAAGTGTTTTGGGAGCAGCTGAATGAGTGCGTTAGTGGTTTTGATGCACGAGACCGGGTTATAGTGATGGGTGATTTGAATGCAAAGATGAGTAATATGGCAGTTGAGGGAATAATTGGTATACATGAGGTGTTCAGTGTTGTAAATGGAAATGGTGAAGAACTTGTAGATTTATGTACTGAAAAAGGATTGGTGATTGGGAATACCTGGTTTAAAAAGCGAGATATGCATAAGTATACGTATGTAATTAGGAGAGATGGCCAGAGAGAGTTATTGGATTAAGTGTTAATTGACAGGCGCGCGAAAGAGAGACTTTTGGATGTTAATGTGCTGAGAGGTGCAACTGGAGGGATGTCTGATCATTATCTTGTGGAGGCTAAGGTGAAGATTTGTATGGGTTCTCAGAAAAGAAGAGTGAATGTTGGGGTGAAAAGGGTGGTGAGAGTAAGTGAGCTTGGGAAGGAGACTTGTGTGAATAAGTACTAGGAGAGACTGAGTGCAGAATGGAAAAAGGTGACAACAATGGAAGTAAGGGGAGTGGGGGAGGAATGGGATGTATTTAGGGAATCATTGATGGATTGCCCAAAAGATGCTTGTGTCACGAGAAGAGTAAGAGGTGGGTTGATTAGAAAGGGTAGTGAGTGGTGGGATGAAGAAGTAAGTTTATTAGTGAAAGAGAAGAGAGAGGCATTTGGACGATTTTTGCAGGGAAAAAATGCAATTGAGTGGGAGATGTATAAAAGAAAGAGACAGGAGTTCAAGAGAAAGGTGCAAGAGGTGAAAAAGAGGGCAAATGAGAGTTGGGTGAGAGAGTATCATTAAATTTTAGGGAGAATAAAAAGATGTTCTGGAAGGAGGTAAATAAAGTGCGTAAGACAAGGGAGCAAATGGGAACTTCAGTGAAGGGCGCAAATGGGGAGGTGATAACAAGTAGTGGCGATGTGAGAAAGAGATGGAGTGAGTATTTTGAAGGTTTGTTGAATGTGTTTGATGATAGAGTGGCATATACAGGGTATTTTGGTCGAGGTGGTGTGCAAAGTGAGAGGGTTAGGGAAAATGATTTGGTTAACAGAGAAGAGGTATTAAAAGCTTTGCGATTGGCTGATTGGAAAGGTTGTTTAATGTATGTATGACTCAGCGATGAGGTGCCTGAGGATTGGCATAATTCGTGCATACTGCCCTTGTACAAAGGCAAAGGGGTTAAGAGTGAGTGCTCAAATTACAGAGGTATAAGTTTGTTGAGTATTCCTGGTAAATTATATGGGAGGGTATTGATTGAGAGGGTGAATGCATGTACAGAGCATCAGATTGTGGAAGGGCAGTATGGTTTCAGAAGTGGTATAGGATGTGTGGATCAGGTGTTTGCTTTGAAGAATGTATGTGAGAAATACTTCGAAAAGCAATTGGATTTGTATGTAGCATTTATGGATCTGGAGAAGGCATATGATAAGAGTTGATAGAGATTCTCTGTGGAAGGTATTAAGAATATATGGTGTGGGAGGCAAGTTGTTAGAAGCAGTGAAAAGTTTTTATCGAGGATGTAAGGCATGTGTACGTGTAGGAAGAGAGGAAAGTGATTGGTTCTCAGGAAATGTAGGTTTGCGGAAGGGGTATGTCATGTCTCCATGGTTGTTTAATTTGTTTATGGATGGGGTTGTTAGGGAGGTAAATGCAAGAGTTTTGGAAAGATGGGCAAGTATGAAGTCTGTTGTGGATGAGAGAGCTTTGGAAGTGAGTCAGTTGTTGTTCGCTGATGACACAGCGCTGGTGGCTGATTCATGTGAGAAACTGCAGAAGCTGGTGACTGAGTTTGGTAAAGTGTGTGAAAGAAGAAAGTTAAGAGTAAATGTGAATAAGAGTAAGGTTATTAGGTACAGGAGGGTTGAGGGTCAAGTCAACTGGGATGTAAGTTTTAATGGAGAAAAACTGGAGGAAGTAAAGTGTTTTAGATATCTGGGAGTGGATCTGGCAGCGAATAGAACCATGGAAGCGGAAGTGGATCATTGGGTGGGGGAGGGGGCAGTTGAGGGTATAATTGGTATACATATGGTGTTCAGTCTTGTAAATGGAAATGGTTAAGAGCTTATAGATTTATGTGCTGAAAAAGGACTGGTGATTGGGAATACCTGGTTTAAAAAGCGAGATATACATAAGTAAACGTATATAAGTAGGAGAGATGGCGAGAGAGCTTTATTGGATTACGTGTTAATTGACAGACACGCGAAAGAGAGAATTTTGGACGTTAATGTGCTGAGAGGTGTAACTGGAGGGATGTCTGATCATTATCTTGTGGAGGCGAAGGTGAAGTTTTGTAGTGGTTTTCAGAAAAGAAGAGAGAATGTTGGGTGAAGAGAGTGGTGAGAGTGAATGAGCTTGGGAAGGAGACTTGTGTGAGAAAGTACTGAGTACAGAATGGAAAAAGGTGAGAACAAAGGAGGTAAGGGGATTGGGGGAGGAATGGGATGTATGTAGGGAAGCAGTGATGGCTTGTGCAAGAGGTGCTTGTTGCTGAGAAGCGTGGGAGTTGGGGAGATTAGAAAGGGTAGTGAGTTGTGGGATGAAGAAGTAAGATTATTAGTGGAAGAGAAGAGAGAGGCATTTGGACGATTTTTGCAGGGAAAAAATGCAGAGGAATGGGAGATGTATAAAAGAAAGAGGCAGGAGGACAAAAGAAAGGTGCAAGAGGTGAAAAAGAGAGCAAATGAGAGTTGGGGTAAGAGAGTATCATTAAAAATTAGGGAGAATAAAAAGGTGTTTTCGAAGTTAAATAAAGTGCGTAAGACAAGGTAGCAAATGGGAACTTCAGTGAAGGGGGCTAATGGGGAGGTGATAACAAGTAGTGGTGATGTGAGTAGATGGAGTGAGAATTTTGAAGGTTTGTTGAATGTGTTTGATGATACAGTGGCAGATATAGGGTGTTTTGTTCGTGGTGGTGTGCAAGGTGAGAGGGTTAGGGAAAATAATTTGGTAAACAGAGAAGAGGTAGTAAAAGCCTTTGCGGAAGATGAAAGCCGGCAAGGCAGCAGGTTTGTATGGTATTGCAGTGGATTTATCAAAAAAGGGGGTGACTATATTGTTGACTGGTTGGTAAGGTTATTTAGTGTATGTATGATTCTTGGTGAGGTGCCTGAGGATTGTCGGAATGCTTGCATAGTCCTATTGTACAAAGGCAAATGGGATCAGAGTGAGTGCTCAAATTACAGAATCATAAGTTTGTTGAGTATTCCTGGTAAATTATATGGGAGAGTATTGATTGAGAGGGTGAAGGCATCTACAGAGCATCAGATTAGGGAAGAGCAGTTTGGTGTCAGAAGTGGTAGAGGATGTGTGAATTAGGTGTTTGCTTTGAAGAATGTATGTGAGAAATACTTAGAAAAGCAGATGGATCTGTATGTAGCATTGATGGATCTGTAGAAGTCATATGATAGAGTTGATAGAGATGCTCTGTGGAAGGTATTAAGGATATATGGTGTGGGACGCAAGTTGTTAGAAGCAGTGAAATTAAACAACCAAGGAGACATCACACACCCCTGCCGCAAACCTACACTCACTGAGAACCAATCACTTTCCTCCCTTCCTACACGTACACCTGCCTTACATCTTGGATAAAAACTTTTCACTACTTCTAACAACTTGCCTCCCACACCATATATTCTTAATACCTGCCACAGAGCATCTCTATCAACTATTATCATATGCCTTCTCCAGACCCATAAATGCCACATAGAAATCCATTTGCTTTTCTGAGTATTTCTCATATACATTCTTCAAAGCAAACGCCTGATCCACACATCCTCTACCACTTCTGAAACCACACTGCTCTTCCCCAATCTGATGCTCTGTACATGCTTTCACCCTCTCAATCAATACCCTCCCACATAATTTCCCAGGAATACTCAACAAACTTATACCTCTGTAATTTGAGCACTCACTTTTATCACTTTATATTTATCTATTCATTATACTTTGTCGCTGTTCCCTGCGTCTTCGAGGTAGTGCAAGTAAATATACGAAAAAATGGCCCAACCCTCCCACATACATGTCCACGCACGCACATTTACACACCTATACATCTCAACATATACACATATATACACAGAAAGACATATACATATATACATATGTACATAATTCATACTGTCTGCCCCCATTCATTCCCCACCAAACATGAAATGAAAATCCCCTCCCCCGGCATGTGCACGAGGTAGCGCTAGGAAGAGACAACAAAGGCCAAACTCGTTCACACTCAGTCTCCAGATGTCACGCACAATTCACCAAAACCACAGCTCCCCCTCTACATCCGGGCCCCAAAAAACCTTCCACGGTTCACCCTACACGCTTCACATGCCCTGCTTCAATCCATATATATATATATATATATATATATATATATATATATATATATATATATATTTATTTTTTTTTTTATTAATATTATTATACTTTGTCGCTGTCTCCCGCGTTTGCGAGATAGCGAAAGGAAACAGACGAAAGAAATGGCCCAACCCCCCCCATACACATGTATATATATACGTCCACACACGCAAATATACATACCTACACAGCTTTCCATGGTTTATCTATTTATTTATTCATTTTACTTGGTCGCTGTCTCCCACGTTTGCGAGGTAGCGCAAGGAAATAGACGAAAGAAATGGCCCAACCCACCCCCATACACATGTATATACATACACGTCCACACGCAAATATACATACCTATACATCTCAATGTGCGTAAGACAAGGGAGCAAATGGGAACTTCAGTGACGGGCGCTAATGGGGAGGTGATAGCAAGTAGTGGTTATGTGAGAAGGAGATGGAGTGAGTATTTTGAAGGTTTGTTGAATATGTTTGATGATAGACTGGCAGATATAGGCTATGTGTTTTGATCGAGGTGGTGTGCATAGTGAGAGGGTTAGGGAAAATGATTTGGTAAACAGAGAAGAGGTAGTAAAACCTTTGCGGAAGATGGAAGCCGGCAAGGCAGCAGGTTTGGATGGTATTGCAGTGGAAGCTATTAAAAAAAGGGGTGACTGTATTGTTGACTAGTTGGTAAGGTTATTAAATGTATGTATGACTCATGGTGAGGTGCCTGAGGATTGGCGGAATGCGTGCATAGTGCCATTGTACAAAGGCAAAGGGGATAAGAGTGAGTGCTCAAATTACAGAGGTATAAGTTTGTTGAGTATTCCTGGAAAATTATATTGGAGGGTATTGATTGAGAGGGTGAAGGCATGTACAGAGCATCAGATTGGGGAAGAGCAGTGTGGTTTCAGAAGTGGTAGAGGATGTGTGGATCATGTGTTTGCTTTGAAGAATGTATGCGAGAAATACTTAGAAAAGCAAATGGAGCATTTATGTAGCATTTATGGATCTGGAGAAGGCATATGACAGAGTTGATAGAGATGCTCTGTGGAAGGTATTAAGAATATATGGTGTGGGAGGGAAGTTGTTAGAAGCAGTGAAACGTTTTTATCGAGGATGTAAAGCATGTGTACGTGTAGGAAGAGAGGAAAATGATTGGTTCTCATTGAATATAGGGGTGTGTGATGTCTCCATGGTTGTTTAATTTGTTTATGGATGGGGTTGTAAGGGTGGTGAATGGAAGAGTTTAGGAAAAAGGGGCAAGTATGAAGTCTGTTGTGGATGAGAGAGCTTGGGAAGTGAGTCAGGTAAAGTTTGGTAAAATATGTGAAAGAAGAAAGTTAAGAGTAAATGTGAATAAGAGCAAGGTTATTAGGTACACTAGGGTTGAGGGTGAAGTCAGTTGGGAGGTAAGTTAAATGGAGAAAAACTGGAGGAAGTGAAGTGTTTTAGATATCTGGGAGTGGATTTGGCAGCGGATGAAACCACTGAAGCGGAAGTGAATCATAGGATAGGGGAGGGGGCGAAAGTTCTGGGAGCGTTGAAGAATGTGTGGAAGTCGAGAATATTATCTCGGAAAGCAAAAATGGGTATGTTTGAAGGAATAGTGGTTCCAACAATGTTGTGTGGAGGAGGGTGGATTTGCTGGAAATGAGATTTTTGAGGACAATATGTGGTGTGAGGTGGTTTGATAGAGTAAGTAATAATAGGGTTAAAGAGATGTTTGGTAATAAAAAAAGTGTTGTTGAGAGAGCATAAGAGGGTGTTTTGAAATGGTTTCGTCACATGGAGAGAATGAGTGAGGAGAGATTGACCAAGAGGATATATGTGTCAGAGGTGGAGGGAACGAGGAGAAGTGGGAGAGCAAATTGGAGGTGGAAAGATGGAGTGAAAAAGATTTCTAGTGATCGGGGCCTGAACATGCAGGAGGGTGAAAGGCGTGCAAGGAATAGAGTGAATTGGATCGATATGGTATACCGGTGTCGACGTACTGTCAATGGATTGAACCAGGGCATGTGAAGGGTCTGGGCTAAACCATGGAAAGTACTGTGGTGCCTGTATATGGAAAACGAGCTGGTTTCGGTGCATTATCACATGACAGCTAGAGACTGAATGTGAATGAATGTGGCCTTTATTGTCTTTTCCTAGTGCTACCTCGCACACATGAGGGGTGGGGGAGGCGGTTGTTATTTCATGTGTGGCGAGGTGGCGATGGGAATGAATAAAGGCAGAAAGTATGAATTATGTACATGTATATATGTATATGTCTGTGTGTGTATATATATGTATACATTGAGATGTATGGGTATGTATATATTTGCGTGTGTGGACGTGTATGTATATACATGTGTATATGGGTGGGTTGGGCCATTCTTTCGTCTGTTTCTTTGCGCTACCTCGCTAACGCGGGAGACAGCGACAAAGCAAATTATATATATATATATATATATATATATATATATATATATATATATATATATATATATATATATATATATATATATATATATATATACGAATAAAGTGCATATGAACGCACACCTTCATAGAACATACAAACCTCCAACAGCCAGGATCGAACCTGGGACCCCTGTGCAAGAGGCAGGCATGCTAACCGCTAGGCTATGGGACTGTATAATAGGAAACAACTATTCGAAATACTAAGTACTCGAATACCCTTCGTCTCACAATGGTGAGCAACGGGGTCTATACTGGTTGTTTCCGAAAAGACGCACATAGCCAGCTGATAGCGTTTTACCGAACCTAACTGTACAACGCGGAGGTTCGATCCTGGCTGTTGGAGGTTTGTGTGATATATATCTTTCTTTCTTTCAAACTATTCGCCATTTCCCGCGTTAGCGAGATAGCGCTAAGAACAGAGGTCTTGGTCTTTGAGGGAATATCCTCACCTGGCTGGTGGCTGATTCATGTGAGAAACTGCAGAAGCTGGTGACTGAGTTTCGTAAAGTGTGTGAAAGAAGAAAGTTAATAAGAGCAAGGTTAATAAGAGCAAGGTTATTAGGTACAGTAGGGTTGAGGGTCAAGTCAATTGGGAGGTGAGTTTGAATGGAGAAAAACTGGAGGAAGTGAAGTGTTTTAGATATCTGGGAGTGGATCTGGCAGCGGATGGAACCATGGAAGCGGAAGTGGATCATAGGGTGAGGGAGGGGGCGAAAATTCTGGGAGCCTTGAACAATGTGTGGAAGTCGAGAACATTATCTCGGAAAGCAAAAATGGGTATGTTTGAAGGAATAGTGGTTCCAACAATGTTGTATGGTTGCGAGGCGTGGGCTATGGATAGAGTTGTGCGCAGGAGGATGGATGTGCTGGAAATGAGATGTTTGAGGACAATGTGTGGTGTGAGGTGGTTCGATCGAGTAAGTAACGTAAGGGTAAGAGAGATGTATGGAAATAAAAAGAGCGTGGTTGAGAGAGCAGAAGAGGGTGTTTTGAAATGGTTTGGGCACATGGAGAGAATGAGTGAGGAAAGATCGGCCAAGAGGATATATGTGTCGGAGGTGGAGGGAACGAGGAGAAGAGGGAGACCAAATTGGAGGTGGAAAGATGGAGTGAAAAAGATTTTGTGTGATCGGGGCCTGAACATGCAGGAGGGTGAAAGGAGGGCAAGGAATAGAGTGAATTGGAGCGATGTGGTACGTGCTTTCAGTGGATTGAATCGGGGCATGTGAAGCGTCTGGGGTAAACCATGGAAAGCTGTGTAGGTATGTATATTTGCGTGTGTGGACGTATGTATATACATGTGTATGGGGGTGGGTTGGGCCATTTCTTTCGTCTGTTTCCTTGCGCTACCTCGCAGACGCGGGAGACAGCGACAAAGCAAAAAAAAAAAAAAAAAATATATATATACATATATATATATATATATATATATATATATATATATATATATATATTCTATCACATACTCCCAAAACTCCTGTTTCAGGAGTACTTCTACTCCTTCCCTTGCTCTTGTCCTCTCACTAACCCCTGACTTTACTCCCAAGACATTCCCAAACCACTCTTCCCCTTTACCCTTGAGCTTCGTTTCACTCAGAGCCAAAACATCCAGGTTCCTTTCCTCAAACATACGACCTATCTCTCCTTTTTTCACATCTTGGTTACATCCACACACATTTAGACACCCAAACTGAGCCTTCGAGGAGGATGAGCACTTCCCGCGTGACTCCTTCTTCTGTTTCCTATTTCACAAAGTTAAAAAAAAATACAAGGAGGGGAGGATTTCTGCCCCCCCGCTAACGTCCCCTCTAGTCGCCTTTTACGACACACGAGGAATGCGTGGGAAGTATTCTTTCACCCCTATCCCCAGGGATAATATATATATATATATATATATACATATACACACACACACACACACACACACACACACACACGCACATACACACACACACACACACACATATACATAGATATACGTATGAAAAATGTAAGAAATAATTTAGAAAACTGAGACTTCTAGCTTGAAATGAAATGAAAAAATGAATGTCACATCATGGTTCAACCTCTGGCTATGGAAAAGGGAAATGTATAATTTATTTACAGAAACGTCAATAGTAGTTCTCATCAATTTAACCACTTTATCAATAAGCTTCAATGTCTAAGATACATTTTTTCCAATTTCACTATTTTCTTGTCAAAACACCATGTATGAAAACTACCACTTCAGTAACACAACTATAAACATTTACTTCCCCTTTAATAAAGTTCTGGGGAAGTCTGTCTCGGTACACTGCGGGACACTCTACCACCTGGCGAGGTTTGTGTTGCAATGGTTCTTGATTCACGAACGTAGTAGCATCACTGGTGGGCGGAAGAACATTCTTGTAACCACAGCAAGGATCACAGTCCGTGCAACTCCATTATGATGGTTCTTCTCATGACGCGACGCTTAAGCTGTGACCATGGCTTCCCTGGGTTCCTTACAACGTCCTGAAGCTAAGTCTGGCGTCGAGTTCTCAGAATCGCGTCCTTCCCTCCTCTGCCTGCCAGCCTAGGTTGTCAGGTGGTTCACAGCAGTTCCGGAGCTTCGGTTCATTCGGTGCTTCGTGTACCTGACGCAGCTCTGAGTGTACCGCTCTTAAACAATCATCTCAAGGCCTGCTTCAACCAAGTGCTCAAGGGTAGCGAACCGCTTCTTAACAATAGGACTGATCATAGTAAACGTGATGAGCTCAGTAAGATTGACATAACGCATAACAGTCCTCCGCATCAGACGTGAGCGCTCTTCCTGTCCTTGGATAGATGTTGATATGAGGATTGGCGGAATGCGTGCATAGTGCCATTGTACAAAGGCAAAGGGGATAAGAGTAAGTGCTCAAATTACAGAGGTATAAGTTTGTTGAGTATTCCTGGTAAGTTATATGGGAGGGTATTGATTGAGAGGGTGAAGGCATGTACAGAGCATCAGATTGGGGAAGAGCAGTGTGGTTTCAGAAGTGGTAGAGGATGTGTGGATCAGGTGTTTGCTTTGAAGAATGTATGTGAGAGATACTTAGAAAAGCAAATGGATTTGTATGTGGCATTTCTGGATCTGGAGAAGGCAAATGATAGAGTTGATAGAGATGCTCTGTGGAAGGTATTAAGAATATATGGTGTGGGAGGAAAGTTGTTAGAAGCAGTGAAAAGTTTTTATCGAGGATGTAAGGCATGTGTACGTGTAGGAAGAGAGGAAAGTCAGTGGTTCTCAGTGAATGTAGGTTTGCGGCAGGGGTGTGTGATGTCTCCAAGGTTGTTCAATTTCTTTATGGATGGGGTTGTTAGGGAGGTGAATGCAAGATTTTTGGAAAGAGGGCTAGTATGAAGTCTGTTGGAGATGCTTCCCATGCTGCTTAAATACTTTAATATAAATGTTGCCTTTAGCAACAATAATACTATAAAGAATATCTTAATAAGGAATTGGTTGCATCTATAAAGTTCCTTGTGGAAACTGTGATAAATTTTACGTTGGTCAGACTGATAAGGATCTTTCTGTTAGACTTAAGGCAATATAAATATAGTATAAGAACGGGACAATAATCAAATGCCTTGTTTATTCATGTTAAAAACTATGATCAATGTATTGACTGGAGTAACGCCATCTCAGTTATTAACTCTAACTCTATTACCAAGAAAAATATCATTGAGTCTTCTATTATTAAATATACAAAAAATTATAATCTTAATATTAGTGATGGTCTATACAAATTCGATAACTTTATTGTTGATAAGATTTGTAAAATGATAAGTTTATGAACGCTCGTTGTATGATTTGGACAATCACATGTTTAACAAATGGCGCCCTAGCTTCGTCTCCTCGATGTATATCAACTGACAGTTATATTTCTCATGTGTATCTCCCCTGGTAATGTGATTATTACACGAAGGTGAACTTGGGAACTTTTCGTGTTTCCTTTTACCGTGAACTCATAGGAATATATATATATATATATATATATATATATATATATATATATATATATATATATATATATATATATATATATATATATATATATATATATATATATATATATATGTATATATATATATATATATATATATATATATATATATATATATATATATATATATATATATATATATATTTTTTTTTTTTTTTTTCTTTATACCTCGTCGCTGTCTCCCGCGTTTGCGAGGTAGCGCAAGGAAACAGACGAAAGAAATGGCCCAACCCCCCCCATACACATGTACATACACACGTCCACACACGCAAATATACATACCTACACAGCTTTCCATGGTTTACCCCAGACGCTTCACATGCCCTGATTCAATCCACTGACAGCACGTCAACCCCGGTATACCACATCCATCCAATTCACTCTATTCCTTGCCCTCCTTTCACCCTCCTGCATGTTCAGGCCCCGATCACACAAAATCTTTTCACTCCATCTTTCCACCTCCAATTTGGTCTCCCACTTCTCCTCGTTCCCTCCACCTCCGACACATATATCCTCTTGGTCAATCTTTCCTCACTCATTCTCTCCATGTGCCCAAACCATTTCAAAACACCCTCTTCTGCTCTCTCAACCACGCTCTTTTTATTTCCACACACCTCTCTTACCCTTACGTTACTCACTCGATCAAACCACCTCACACCACACATTGTCCTCAACCATCTCATTTACAGCACATCCATCCTCCTGCGCACAACTCTATCCATAGCCCACGCCTCGCAAACATACAACATTGTTGGAACCACTATTCCTTCAAACATACCCATTTTTGCTTTCCGAGATAATGTTCTCGACTTCCACACATTCTTCAAGGCCCTCAGAATTTTCGCCCCCTCCCCCACCCTATGATCCACTTCCGCTTCCATGGTTCCATCCGCTGCCAGATCCACTCCCAGATATCTAAAACACTTCACTTCCTCCAGTTTTTCTCCATTCAAACTCACCTCCCAACCGACCTGACCCCCAACCCTACTGTACCTAATAACCTTGCTCTTATTCACATTTACGCTTAACTTTCTTCTTTCACACACTTTACCAAACTCAGTCACCAGCTTCTGCAGTTTCTCACATGAGTCAGCCACCAGCGCTGTATCATCAGCGAACAACAACTGACTCACTTCCCAAGCTCTCTCATCCCCAACAGACTTCATACTTGCCCCTCTTTCCAAAACTCTTGCATTTACCTCAATAACAACCCCATCCATAAACAAATTAAACAACCATGGAGACATCACACACCCCTGCCGCAAACCTACATTCACTGAGAACCAATCACTTTCCTCTCTTCCTAAACGTACACATGCCTTATATCCTCGATAAAAACTTTTCACTGCTTCTAACAACTTTCCTCCCACACCATATATACTTAATACCTTCCACAGAGCATCTCTATCAACTCTATCATATGCCTTCTCCAGATCCATAAATGCTACATACACATCCATTTGCTTTTCTAAGTATTTCTCACATACATTCTTCAAAGCAAACACCTGATCCACACATCCTCTACCACTTCTGAAACCTCACTGCTCTTCCCCAATCTGATGCTCTGTACATGCCTTCACCCTCTCAATCAATACCCTCCCATATAATTTACCAGGAATACTCAACAAACTTATACCTCTGTAATTTGAGCACTCACTCTTATCCCCTTTGCCTTTGTACAATGGCACTATGCACGCATTCCGCCAGTCCTCAGGCACCTCACCATGAGTCATACATACATTAAATAACCTTACCAACCAGTCAACAATACAGTCACCCCCTTTTTTAATAAATTCCACTGCAATACCATCCAAACCTGCTGCCTTGCTGGCTTTCATCTTCCGCAAAGCTTTCACTACCTCTTCTCTGTTTACCAAATCATTTTCCCTAACCCTCTCACTTTGCACACCACCTCGACCAAAACACCCTATATCTGCCACTCTATCATCAAACACATTCAACAAACCTTGAAAATACTCACTCCATCTCCTTCTCACATCACCACTACTTGTTATCACCTCCCCATTTGCGCCCTTCACTGAAGTTCCCATTTGCTCCCTTGTCTTACGCACTTTATTTACCTCCTTCCAGAACATCTTTTTATTCTCCCTAAAATTTAATGATACTCTCTCACCCCAACTCTCATTTGCCCTTTTTTTCACCTCTTGCACCTTTCTCTTGACCTCCTGTCTCTTTCTTTTATACATCTCCCACTCAACTGCATTTTTTCCCTGCAAAAATCGTCCAAATGCCTCTCTCTTCTCTTTCACTAATACTCTTACTTCTTCATCCCACCACTCACTACCCTTTCTAATCAACCCACCTCCCACTCTTCTCATGCCACAAGCATCTTTTGCGCAATCCATCACTGATTCCCTAAATACATCCCATTCCTCCCCCACTCCCCTTACTTCCATTGTTCTCACCTTTTTCCATTCTGTACTCAGTCTCTCCTGGTACTTCCTCACACAGGTCTCCTTCACAAGCTCACTTACTCTCACCACCCTCTTCACCCCAACATTCACTCTTCTTTTCTGAAAACCCATACAAATCTTCACCTTAGCCTCCACAAGATAATGATCAGACATCCCTCCAGTTGCACCTCTCAGCACATTAACATCCAAAAGTCTCTCTTTCGCACGCCTGTCAATTAACACGTAATCCAATAACGCGCTCTGGCCATCTCTCCTACTTACATAACTATACTTATGTATATCTCGCTTTTTCAACCAGGTATTCCCAATCATCAGTCCTTTTTCAGCACATAAATCTACAAGCTCGTCACCATTTCCATTTACAACACTGAACACCCCATGTATACCAATTATTCCCTCAACTGCCACATTACTCACCTTCGCATTCAAATCACCCATCACTATGACCCGATCTCGTGCATCAAAACCACTAACACACTCATTCAGCTGCTCCCAAAACACTTGCCTCTCTTGATCTTTCTTCTCATGCCCAGGTGCATATGCACCAATAATCACCCACCTCTCTCCATCAACTTTCAGTTTTACCCATATTAATCGAGAATTTACTTTCTTACACTCTATCACATACTCCCACAACTCCTGTTTCAGGAGTAGTGCTACTCCTTCCCTTGCTCTTGTCCTCTCACTAACCCCTGACTTTACTCCCAAGACATTCCCAAACCACTCTTCCCCTTTACCCTTGAGCTTCGTTTCACTCAGAGCCAAAACATCCAGGTTCCTTTCCTCAAACATACTACCTATCTCTCCTTTTTTCACATCTTGGTTACATCCACACATATTTAGGCACCCCACTCTGAGCTTTCGAGGAGGATGAGCACTCCCCGCGTGACTCCTTCTTCTGTTTCCCATTTTAGAAAGTTAATACAAGGAGGGGAGGATTTCTGGCCCCCCGCTCCCGTCCCCTCTAGTCGCTTTCTACGACACGCGAGGAACACGTGGGAAGCATTCTTTCACCCCCATCCCCAGGGATAATATACATATATATATACATATACACATACACACACATACACACACACATGCACATATACACACACACACACATACATATATATACATATGAGAAATGTAAGAAACAATTTAGAAAACTGAAACCTCTAGCTTGAAATGAATGAAAAAAAAAAAAAAAATATATATATATATATATATATATATATATATATATATATATATATATATATATATATATATATATATATATATATATATATATATATATATATATATAAATATATATATATATATATATATATATATATATATATATATATATATATATATATATATATATATATATATATATATATATATATATATATATATATATATATATATATATATATATATATATATTTTAGGAAGAGAGGAAAGTGATTGGTTCTCAGTGAATATGGGTTTGCGGCAGGGGTGTGTGATTTCTCCATGGTTGTTTAATTTGTTTATGGATGGGGTTGTTAGGGAGGTGAATGCAAGAGTTTTGGAAAGAGGGGCAAAAATGAAGTCTGTTGTGGATGAGAGAGCTTGGGAAGTGGGTCAGTTGTTGTTCGCTGATGATACAGCGCTGGTGGCTGATTCATGTGAGAAACTGCAGAAGCTGGTGACTGCGTTTTGTAAAGTGTGTGAAAGAAGAAAGTTAAGAGTAAATGTGAATATGAGCAAGGTTATTAGGTAGTGTAGGGTTGAGGGCCAAGTCAATTGGGAGGTAAGTTTGAATGAAGAAAAACTGGAATTAGTAGAGTGTTTTAGATATCTGGGAGTGGATCTGGCAGCGGATGGAACCATGGAAGCGGAAGTGAATCATAAGGTGGGGGAGGGGGCGAAAATCCTGGGAGCCTTGAAGAATGTGTGGAAGTCGAGAACATTATCTCGGAAAGCAAAAATGGCTATGTTTGAAGGAATAGTGGTTCCAACAAGGTTGTATGGTTGCGAGGCGTGGGCTATGGATAGAGTTGTGCGCAGGAGTGTGGAATTGCAGGAAATGAGATGTCTGAGGAAAATGTGTGGTGTGAGGTGGTTTGATCGAGTAAGTAATGTAAGAGTAAGAGAGATGTGTGGAAATAAAAAGAGCGTGGTTGAGAGAGCAGAGAGGGTGTTTTGAAATGGTTTCGGCACATGGAGAGAATGAGTGAGGAAAGATTGACCAAGAGGATATATGTGTCGGAGGTGGAGGGAACGAGGAGAAGTGGGAGACCAAATTGGAGGTGGAAAGGTGGAGTGAAAAAGATTTTGAGTGATCGGGGCCTGAACATGCAGGAGGGTGAAAGGCGGGCAAGGAATAGAGTGAATTGGATCGATGTGGTATACCGGGGTTGAGGTGGATTGAATCAGGGCATGTGAAGCGTTTGGGGTAAACCATAGAAAGCTGTGTGGGGCCTGGATGTGGAAAGGGAGCTGTGGTTTCGGGCATTATTGCATGACAGCTAGGGACTGAGTGTGAACGAATGAGTCCTTTGTTGTCTTTTCCTAGCGCTACCCTGCACACATGAGGGGGGAGGGGGATGGTATTCCATGTGTAGCGAGGTGGCGGTGGGAATGAATAAAGGCAGACAGCGTGAATTGTGTGCATGGGTATATATATGTATGTGTCTGTGTGTGTAATATATATGTGTACATTAAGATGTATAGGCATGTATATTTGCGTGTGTGGACGTGTGTGTATATACATGTGTATGGGTGTGGGTTGGGCCATTTCTTTCGTCTGTTTCCTTGCGCTACCTCGCAAACGCAGGAGACAGCGACAAAGCAAAATAAATAAATATATATAAAATATATATATATATATATATATATATATATATATATATATATATATATATATATATATATATATATATATATATATATATATATATATATATATATATATATATATATATATATATAGCGAGTAGCATTAGGAAAAACAACAAAGGACACATTCGTTCACACTCACTTTCCATGGTTTACCCCAGACGCTTCACATGCTCTGGTTCAATCTATTGACAGCACGTCGACCCCGGTATACCACATCGTTTCAATTTAAGCTAATCCGTTACACGACTTTTACCCTCCTAATTTTCTGGCTTTGATCGCTCAAAATCTTTTCACTTCATCATTCCACATCCGATTTGGTCTCCCACTTCTTGTTTCCTCCACCTCTGACACATATACCATCTATGTCTATCTTTCGTCACTCATTCTCGCTATGTGACTAAACCATTTTAATACACCTTCTGCTCTCTCAACCACATTCTTTTTAATACCACATATCTCTCTTACCTTTTCATTACTTACTCGATTCCACCTCACACCACATATTGTCTTCAAACATTTTATTTCCAACACATCCACCCTCCTCTGCACAACCCTATCTATCGCCCATGCCTCACAACTATATAATATTGTTGAAACAACTTTTTCTTCAAACATACCCATTTTTGCTCTCCGAAGTAACGTTCTCGTCTTCCACACATTCTTCAACACTACCAGAACCCTTGCCCCCTCTCCGACCCTGTGACTCGTTTCCGTTTTCTGGTTCCATCCGCTGCTAAATCCACTCCCAGAAATCGAAAACATTTCACTTCCTCCAGTTCTTTTCCATTCAAACATACCTCCAAATTAACTAGTTACTCATCCCTAATGAACCTAATAACCTTTGTCTTATTGAACTTCACTCAACTTTCTTCTTTCACACACTTTACCAAACTCAGTCACCAACTTCTGCGGTGAGAAATGTAGCATTTATGAATCTGGAGAAGGCATATGATAGGTTGGATACAGAAGCTTTGTTTAAGGATTTAAGATTATATTGTGTGGGAGGTAAGCTGCTAGAAGCAGTGAAAAGTTTTTACCAAGGATATAAGGCATATGTATGAGCAGGAAGAGAGGAAAGTGATTGGTTCCCAGTGAACGTCGTTTTGCGGCAGGGGTGAATGATGTTTCCATGGTTCTTTAATTTGTTTATGGATGGGGTGGTTAGGGAGGTGAGTACAAAAGTTTTGGAGAGAGGGGCAAGTATGCAGTCTGTTGTGGGTGAGAGGGCTTGGGAAGCGAGTCAGTTGTTGTTCGCTGATGATACAGCGCTGATGGCTGATTCGTGTGAGAAACTGTAGAGTTTGGTGACTGAGCTTGGTAAAATGTGGGAAAGAAGAGAGTTGAGAGTTAATCTGAATAATAGCAAGGTTATTAGGTTCAGTAGGGTTGAGGGACAAGTTAACTGAGAGGTAAAATGGAATGGGAAAACTGGAGGAAGCGAAGCGTTATCGATATCTGAGAGTAGGATTAACAGCGGATGGAACCATGGAAGCGGAATTGAGTCAGAAACAGGGTGAGGGGGCGAAGGTGCTGGGAGCGATGAAAAAATGTGGAAGGCGAGAACATTATCTCGGAGAGCAAAGATGGGTATGTTTGAAGGAATAGTGGTTACAACAATGTTATATGGTTGCAAGGCATTGGGTATAGATAGGGTTGTGCGGAGGAAGGTGTATATGTTGGAAATAAAATGTTTGAGGACAGTATTTGATGTGAGGTGGTTTTGATCGAGTAAGTAATGAAAGGGTAAGAGAGATGTGTAGTGATAAAAAGAATGTGGTTGAGAGAGCATAAGAGGGTGTTGAAATGGTTTGGACATATGGAGAGAATGAGTAAGGAAAGATTGAGAAACGGTATAAATATATCAAGGGTGGAGATAAGAATGAGAAGCGGAAGACGAAATTGGAGTTGGAGAGATAGAGTTAAAAAGATTTTGGGCGATCGGGCCCTGAACATACAGGAGGGTGAATGGCGTCCAGGGAATAGAGTGAATTGCAAAGATGTGGTGTACCGTGGTCGACGTGTTGCCAATTGATTGAACCATGCAGCGAAGCGTCTGAGGTAAACCATGGAAAGGACTGCGGGGGCTGGATGTGGAAAGGGAGCTGTGGTGTCAGTGTATTACACATGAGCGTTAGAATCTGTGTGAACGAATGTGGCCTTTCTATCTTTTCCTAGCGCTACCTCGCTTAAGGGTGGAGTGGAGTGGGGATGGGGAAGGGGGGATGCAACTTCATATACCCTGGTTCAGTGTATTGATCGCACGTAGACCTTAGTATATCACATCTCTCCAATTCACTCTATTCTTTGCACGCGTCTCACCCTCCTCAAAGTTCAGGCCCCGATCTCTCAAAATGTTTTTCACTCCACACTTCCTGCTTTAATCTGGTCTCCCACTTCTCCTTGTTCCCTCCACCTCAGACATATATATGCTTTTAGTTAATTTTTTCCCACTCATTCTCTCTATATGTCCAAATCATTTCAACACACTGTTGTCTGCTCTCTCAATCATACTCTTTTTATTTCTAAACATCTCTCCTACCCTTACATTTCTACTCGATCAAACCACCTCACACCACATGTCCTCAAACGTTTCATTTTCACCACATCCACCCTCCTCCGTACAACGATATCTATAGCCCATGCTTCTGAACCATATGACATTGTTGGAACTACATTTCCTTCAAACATACCTACTTTGCTCTCCCAGATAACATTCTCTCCTTCCACACACTCTTCATCTCTACCAGAACCTTCGCTCCCTCCCCCACCCTTTGGCCCACTTCCGCTTCCGTTGTTTCATCCGCTTCTAAGTCCAATCCATTCAAACTTACATCTCAGTTAACTTGTCCCTTAACCCTACTGAATTTAACAACCTTGCTTTTTCCTCTTTTTTTCTGAACTTTCTCTTTTCACACACTTTTCCAAACTCGTTTACCAACCTCTGCAGTTGCGCACACGAATCAGCCACTAGAGCTGTATTATCGGCGAAAAACAAAATCACTTGTCAGGCCCTCTCATCCACAACAGACTTCATACTCGCCCCTTTCTCCAAAATCCTCCATATACCTCTCTAACCAGTCCATCCTTATAGAAGTTGAACAGCCATGGGGACCTTCACTGGGAACCAATCACTCTCCTCTCTTCCTACTCGTATACATGCCTTACATTCTTAGTAAAACCTTTTCACTGCTTCTTGCAACTTACCTCCCACATCGTACACTCTTAAAACCTTACACAAAGCATCTCTATCAACCCTATAACATGCCTTCTCCAGATCCATAAATGCTACAAATAAATCCATATATTTTTCTAAGTAATTCTCGCATACACTCTTCAAAGCAAACACCTGATTCACACATCCTCTACCACTTCGGAAACCACAGTACTCCTCCTAAATCTGATGCTCTGTACATTCCTTCACCCCTCCTATCAATACCTTCCCATGTAATTTCCCAGGAGTACTTAACAATCTTATGCCACCGTAGCTTGAACACTCACCTTTATCCCATTTGTCTTTGTACAATGTCACTATGCATGCATTCCGCCAATCTTCAGAAACTTCACTATGTTCCGTACGTACATTGAGTATCCTTATCGACCAATCAACAGCACATTCAACCCCTTTTTTCAAGTGTAACACTGCAGTACCATTCAGTTCTACTGCCTTGCCTTATTTCTTCTTCCACAAGGCTATCAATACCTCTTATCTCTTCACCAAACCATTTTCCCTGACCCTCTCACTTCCTACACCACCCCGACCAAAAACACCCTATATTTGCCACCCCCTCATCAAATAACATTCAATAATATTCAAAATTCTCACCACATCTCGTTTTCACTCCATCACTACCTGTTATCACATCTCCACTTGCTCCCTTCACCGATGGTTCCATTCGTCCTCTTTATTCCGAACGTAATTTACCGCCGTTCAGAACATCTTTTTAGTCTCCCTAAAATTCAATGACACTCTCTCACGCCAACTATCATATATATATATATATATATATATATATATATATATATATATATATATATATATATATATATATATATATATATATATATATATATATATATATATATATATATATTTTTTTTTTTTTTTTTTTTATACTTTGTCGCTGTCTCCCGCGTTTGCGAGGTAGCGCAAGGAAACAGACGAAAGAAATGGCCCAACCCCCCCCCCCCCATACACATGTATATACATACGTCCACACACGCAAATATACATACCTACACAGATTTCCATGGTTTACCCCAGACGCTTCACATGCCTTGATTCAATCCACTGACAGCACGTCAACCCCGGTATACCACATCGCTCCAATTCACTCTATTCCTTGCCCTCCTTTCACCCTCCTGCATGTTCAGGCCCCGATCACACAAAATCTTTTTCACTCCAACTTTCCACCTCCAATTTGGTCTCCCTCTTCTCCTCGTTCCCTCCACCTCCGACACATATATCCTCTTGGTCAATCTTTCCTCACTCATTCTCTCCATGTGCCCAAACCACTTCAAAACACCCTCTTCTGCTCTCTCAACCACGCTCTTTTTATTTCCACACATCTCTCTTACCCTTACGTTACTCACTCGATCAAACCACCTCACACCACACATTGTCCTCAAACATCTCATTTCCAGCACATCCATCCTCCTGCGCACAACTCTATCCATAGCCCACGCCTCGCAACCATACAACATTGTTGGAAACACTATTCCTTCAAACATACCCATTTATGCTTTCCGAGATAATGTTCTCGACTTCCACACATTCTTCAAGGCCCCCAGAATTTTCGCCCCCTCCCCCACCCTATGATCCACTTCCGCTTCCATGGTTCCATCCGCTGCCAGATCCACTCCCAGATATCTAAAACACTTCACTTCCTCCAGTTTTTCTCCATTCAAACTCACCTCCCAATTGACTTGACCCTCAACCCTACTGTACCTAATAACCTTGCTCTTATTCACATTTACTCTTAACTTTCTTCTTCCACACACTTTACCAAACTCAGTCACCAGCTTCTGCAGTTTCTCACATGAATCAGCCACCAGCGCTGTATCATCAGCGAACAACAACTGACTCACTTCCCAAGCTCTCTCATCCCCAACAGACTTCATACTTGCCCCTCTTTCCAAAACTCTTGCATTTACCTCCCTAACAACCCCATCCATAAACAAATTAAACAACCATGGAGACATCACACACCCCTGCCGCAAACCTACATTCACTGAGAACCAATCACTTTCCTCTCTTCCTACACGTACACATGCCTTACATCCTCGATAAAAACTTTTCACTGCTTCTAACAACTTTCCTCCCACACCATATATTCTTAATACCTTCCACAGAGCATCTCTATCAACTCTATCATATGCCTTCTCCAGATCCATAAATGCTACATACAAATCCATTTGCTTTTCTAAGTATTTCTCACATACATTCTTCAAAGCAAACACCTGATCCACACATCCTCTACCACTTCTGAAACCACACTGCTCTTCCCCAATCTGATGCTCTGTACATGCCTTCACCCTCTCAATCAATACCCTCCCATATAATTTACCAGGAATACTCAACAAACTTATACCTCTGTAATTTGAGCATTCACTCTTATCCCCTTTGCCTTTGTACAATGGCACTATGCACGCATTCCGCCAATCCTCAGGCACCTCACCATGAGCCATACATACATTAAATAACCTTACCAACCAGTCAACAATACAGTCACCCCCTTTTTTAATAAATTCCACTGCAATACCATCCAAACCTGCTGCCTTGCCGGCTTTCATCTTCCGCAAAGCTTTCACTACCTCTTCTCTGTTTACCAAATCATTTTCCCTAACCCTCTCACTCTGCACACCACCTCGACCAAAACACCCTATATCTGCCACTCTATCATCAAACACATTCAACAAACCTTCAAAATACTCACTCCATCTCCTTCTCACATCACCACTACTTGTTATCACCTCCCCATTTGCTCCCTTCACTGAAGTTCCCATTTGCTCCCTTGTCTTACGCACTTTATTTACCTCCTTCCAGAACATCTTTTTATTCTCCCTAAAATTTAATGATACTCTCTCACCCCAACTCTCATTTGCCCTTTTTTTCACCTCTTGCACCTTTCTCTTGACCTCCTGTCTCTTTCTTTTATACATCTCCCACTCAATTGCATTTTTTCCCTGCAAAAATCGTCCAAATGCCTCTCTCTTCTCTTTCACTAATACTCTTACTTCTTCATCCCACCACTCACTACCCTTTCTAATCAACCCACCTCCCATTCTTCTCATGCCACAAGCATCTTTTGCGCAATCCATCACTGATTCCCTAAATACATCCCATTCCTCCCCCACTCCCCTTGCTTCCATTGTTCTCACCTTTTTCCATTCTGTACTCAGTCTCTCCTGGTACTTCCTCACACATGTCTCCTTCTCAAGCTCACTTACTCTCACCACCCTCTTCTCCCCAACATTCACTCTTCTTTTCTGAAAACCCATACAGATCTTCACCTTAGCCTCCACAAGATAATGATCAGACATCCCTCCAGTTGCACCTCTCAGCACATTAACATCCAAAAGTCTCTCTTTCGCACGCCTTTCAATTAACACGTAATCCAATAACGCTCTCTGGCCATCTCTCCTACTTACATAAGTATACTTATGTATATCTCGCTTTTTAAACCAGGTATTCCCAATCATCAGTCCTTTTTCAGCACATAAATCTACAAGCTCTTCACCATTTCCATTTACAACACTGAACATCCCATGTATACCAATTATTCCCTCAACTGCCACATTACTCACCTTTGCATTCAAATCACCCATCACTATAACCCGGTCTCGTGCATCAAAACCACTAACACACTCATTCAGCTGCTCCCAAAACACTTGCCTCTCTTGATCTTTCTTCTCATGCCCAGGTGCATATGCACCAATAATCACCCACCTCTCTCCATCAACTTTCAGTTTTACCCATATTAATCGAGAATTTACTTTCTTACACTCTATCACATACTCCCACAACTCCTGTTTCAGGAGTATTGCTACTCCTTCCCTTGCTCTTGTCCTCTCACTAACCCCTGACTTTACTCCCCAGACATTCCCAAACCACTCTTCCCCTTTACCCTTGAGCTTCGTTTCACTCAGAGCCAAAACATCCAGGTTCCTTTCCTCAAACATACTACCTATCTCTCCTTTTTTCACATCTTGGTTACATCCACACACATTTAGGCACCCCACTCTGAGCCTTCGAGGAGGATGAGCAATCCCCGCGTGACTCCTTCTTCTGTTTCCCATTTTAGAAAGTTAATACAAGGAGGGGAGGATTTCTGGCCCCCCGCTCCCGTCCCCTCTAGTCGCTTTCTACGACACGCGAGGAATACGTGGGAAGTATTCTTTCACCCCTATCCCCAGGGATAATATACATATATATATACATATACACATACACACACATACACATACATACGCACATATACACACACACACACATACATATATATACATATGAAAAATGTAAGAAACAATTTAGAAAACTGAAACTTCTAGCTTGAAATGAATGGAAAAAAAAAATGAATGTCACATAATGGTTCAACCTCTGGCTATGGAAAAAAGGAAATGTATAATTTATTTACACAAACGTCAATAGCAGTTCTCATCAATTTAACCACTGTATCAATAAGCTTCAATGTCTAAGCTACATTTTTTTCCAATTTCACTATTTTCCTTCACATTTTCAATTGTGTCTGAAGGTTCTACTTCAAGAGTGATTGTTTTTCCAGTAAGGGTCTTCACATCTTGGTTACATCCACACACATCCATTTTTTTGCTGGGTTGTGGTGGTGAGTGACGGTCATGCGATGAGGGTTCCAGAAAGTGAAGTGGTGGAGCCGTCACTTTAGCGAGGCTTGTGTGAGGTGGGCAATCCTGGGGGTAGACCAGTCACCGTGTCTTGACCTGGGGGTAGACCAGTCACCGTGTCTTGACTGGGGGTAGACCAGTCACCGTGTCTTACATATATATATATACATATATATATATGTATATATATATATATATATATATATATATATATATATATATATATATATATATATATATATATATATATATATATATATATATATATATATATATATATATATATATGTATATATATATATATATATATATATATATATATATATATATATATTCTTTTCTTTCTTTCATACTATTCGCCATTTCCCGCGTTAGCAAGGTAGCGTTAAGAACAGAGGACTGTGCCTCAGAGGGAATATCCTCACCTGGCCTCGTCTTCTGTTCCTTCTTTTGGAAAATTAAAAAAAAAGAAAACGAGAGGTGAGGATATCCAGCCCCCCGCTTCCTCCCCTTTTACTCGCCTTCTACGACACGCAGGGAATACGTGGGAAGTATTCTTTCTCCCCTATCCCCAGGGATGATATATATATATATATATATATATATATATATATATATATATATATATATATATATATATATATATATATATATATATATATATATATATATATATATATATATATATATATATATATATATATATATATATATATATATATATATATATGTATATATATATATATATATATATATATATATATATATATATATTTTCTTTTTTTTTTTTCTACCTCTTCTCTGTTTACCAAATCATTTTCCCTAACCCTCTCACTTTGCACAAAACCTCGACCAAAACACCCTATATCTGCCACTCTATCATCAAACACATTCAACAAACCTTCAAAATACTCACTCCATCTCCTTCTCACATCACCACTACTTGTTATCACCTCCCCATTTGCGCCCTTCACTGAAGTTCCCATTTGCTCCCTTGTCTTACGCACTTTATTTTCCTCCTTCCAGAGTTTTTTTTTATTCTCCCTAAAATTTAATGATACTCTCTCACCCCAACTCTCATTTGCCCTCTTTTTCACCTCTTGCACCTTTCTCTTGAACTCCTTTGTCTTTCTTTTATACATCTCCCACTCAATTGCATTTTTTCCCTGCAAAGATCGTCCAAATGCCTCTCTCTTCTCTTTCACTAATAATCTTACTTCTTCATCCCACCAGTCACTACCCTTTCTAATCAACCCACCTCCCACTCTTCTCATGCCACAAGCATCTATTGCGCAATCCATCACTGATTCCCTAAATACATCCCATTCCTCCCCCACTCCCCTTACTTCCATTGTTCTCACCTTTTTCCATTCTGTACTGAGTCTCTCCTGGTACTTACTCACACAAGTCTCCTTCCCAAGCTCACTTACTCTCACCCCCCTCTTCACCCCAACATTCACTCTTCTTTTCTGAAAACCCATACAAATCTTCACCTTAGCCTCCACAAGATAATGATCAGACATCCCTCCAGTTGCACCTCTCAGCACATTAACATCTAAAAGTCTCTCTTTCGCGCGCATGTCAATTAACACGTAATCCAATAACGCTCTCTGGCCATCTCTGCTACTTACATACGTATACTTATGTATATCTCGCTTTTAAACCAGGTATTCCCAATCACCAGTCCTTTTTCAGCACATAAATCTACGAGCTCTTCACCATTTCCATTTACAACACTGAACACGCCATGTATACCAATTATTCCCTCAACTGCCACATTACTCACCTTTGCATTCAAATCACCCATCACTATAACCCGGTCTCGTGCATCAAAACCACTAACACACTCATTCAGCTGTTCCCAAAACACTTGCCTCTCATGATCTTTCTTCTCATGCCCAGGTGTATATGCACCAATAATCACCCATCTCTCTCCATCAACTTTCAGTTTTACCCATATTAATCGAGAATTTACTCTTACATCCTATCACATACTCCCACAACTCCTGTTTCAGGAGTACTGCTACTCCTTCCCTTGCTCTTGTCCTCTCACTAACCCCTGACTTTACTCCCAAGACATTCCCAAACCTCTCTTACCCTTTACCCTTGAGCTTCGTTTCATTCAGAGCCAAAACATCCAGGTTCCTTAACTCAAACATACTACCTATCTCTCCTTTTTTCACATCTCTGCCTGAACATGCAGGAGAGTGAAAGGAGGGCAAGGAATAGAGTGAATTGGATGGATGTGGTATACCGGGGTTGACGTGCTGTCAGTGGATTGAATCAGGGCATGTGAAGCGTCTGGGGTAAACCATGGAAAGCTGTGTAGGTATGTATATTTGCGTGTGTGGACGTATGTTTATACATGTGTACGGGGGTGGGTTGGGCCATTTCTTTCGTTTGTTTTCTTGCGCTACCTCGCAAACGCGGGAGACAGCGACAAAGCAAAAAAAAAAAAGAAATATATATATATATATATATATATATATATATATATATATATATATATATATATATATATATATATATATATATACGTATGAGTCCACGGGGAAAATGAAACACAAAAAGTTCCCAAGTGCACTTTCGTGTAAAGATCACATCCTCAGGGGAGACACAAGAGAGAAATATAACAGTCAGTTGATATACATCGAAGAGACATGTTTACCAAATGGCGTCCTAGCTTCGTCTCTTCGATGTATATAAACTGACTGTTACATTTTTCTCTTGTGTCTCCCCTGATGATGTGATTATTACACGAAAGTGCACTTGGGAACTTTTCGTGCTTCAATTTCCCCGTGGACTCATAGGAATATCTTGATCACGCGCAGAATTGTGATCCTTTCCAATACATATATATATATATATATATATATATATATATATATATATATATATATATATACATATAAATATATGTATATATATATATATATATATATATATATATATATATATATATATATATATATATATATATATATATATATATATATATATATATATATATATATATATATATATATATATATATATATATATATATATATAGATATATATATATATATATATATATATATATATATATATATATATATATATATATATTCTTTTTTATATTTATTATACTTTGTCGCTGTCTCCCGCGTTTGCGAGGTAGCACAAGGAAACAGACGAAAGAAATGGCCCTACCCCCCTTACACATGTATATACATACGTCCACACACGCAAATATACATACCTACACAGCTTTCCATGGTTTACCCCAGACGCTTCACATGCCTTGATTCAATCCACTGACAGCACGTCAACCACGGTATACCACATCGCTCCAATTCACTCTATTCCTTGCCCTCCTTTCACCCTCCTGCATGTTCAGGCCCCGATCACACAAAATCTTTTTCACTCCATCTTTCCTCCTCCAATTTGGTCTCCCTCTTCTCCTCGTTCCCTCCACCTCCGACATATATATCCTCTTGGTCAATCTTTATTCACTCATTCTCTCCATGTGCCCAAACCACTTCAAAACACCCTCTTCTGCTCTCTCAACCACGCTCTTTTTATTTCCACACATCTCTCTTACCCTTACGTTACTCACTCGATCAAACCACCTCAAACCACACATTGTCCTCAAACATCTCATCTCCAGCACATCCATCCTCCTGCGCACAACTCTATCCATAGCCCACGCCTCGCAACCATACAACATTGTTGGAACCACTATTCCTTCAAACATACCCATTTTTGCTTTCCGAGATAATGTTCTCGACTTCCACACATTCTTCAAGGCTCCCAGAATTTTCGCCCCCTCCCCCACCCTATGATCCACTTCCGATTCCATGGTTATATCCGCTGCCAAATCCACTCCCAGATATCTAAAACACTTCACTTCCTCCAGGTTTTCTCCATTCAAACTCACCTCCAAATTGACTTGACCCTCAACCCTACTGTACCTAACAACCTTACTCTTATTCACATTTACTCTTAACTTTCATCTTCCACACACTTTACTAATGGAAAAAGGTAAGAACAAAGGAGTTATAGGGAGTGGGGGAGGAATAGGATGTATTTAGGGAGGCAGTGATGGCTTGCGCAAAAGATGCTTGTGGCATGAGAAGCGTGGGAGGTGGGTTGATTAGAAAAGGTAGTGAGTAGTGGGATGAAGATGTAAGATTATTAGTGAAAGAGAAGAGTGAGGCATTTGGACGATTTTTACAGGGAAAAAATGCAAATGAGTGGAAGAGGTATAAAGGAAAGGGGCAGGAGGTCAAGAGAAAGGTGCAAGAGGTGAAAAAGAGGGCAAATGAGAGTTGGGCTGAGAGAGTATCATTAAATTTCAGGGAGAATAAAAAGATGTTTTGGAAGGAAGTAAATAAAGTGCGTAATGCAAGGGAGCAAATGGGAACTTCAGTGAAGGGGGCTAATGGGGAGATGATAAGTAGTATTGGTGATGTGAGAAGGAGATGGAGTGAGTATTTTGAAGGTTTGTTGAATATGTTTGATGATAGAGTGGCAGATATAGGGTGTTTTGGTCGAGGTGGTGTGCAAAGTGAGAGGGTTAGGGAAAATGATTTGGTAAATAGAGAAGAGGTAGTAAAAGCTCTACGGAAAATGAAAGCCGGCAAGGCAGCAGGTTTGGATGGTATTGCAGTGGAAATTATCAAAAAAGGGGGTGACTGTATTGTTGACTGGTTGGTAAGGTTATTTAATGTATTTATGATTCATGGTGAGGTGCTCGAGGATTGGTGGAATGCTTGCATAGTGCCATTGTACAAAGGCAAAGGGGATAAGAGTGTGTGCTCAAATTACAGAGGTATAAGTTTGTTGAGTAATCCTGGTAATTTATATGGGAGGTTATTGATTGAGAGGGTGAAGGCATGTACAGAGCATCAGATTGGAGAAGAGCAGTGTGGTTTCAGAAGTGGTAGACGATGTGTGGATCAGGTGTTTGCCTTGAAGAATGTATGTGAGAAATACTTAGAAAAACAAATGGATTTGTATGTAGCATGTATGGATCTGGCGAAGCCATATGACAGAGTTGATAGAGATGCTCTGTGGAAGGTTTTAAGAATATATGGTGTAGGAGGCAAGTTGTTAGAAGTAGTGAAAATTTTTTTATCGAGGATGTAAGGCATGTGTACGTGTAGGAAGAGATTGCTTCTCAGTGAATGTAGGTTTGCGGCAGGGGTGTGTGATGTCTCCATGGTTGTTTAATTTTTTTATGGATGAGGTTGTTAGGGAGGTGAATGCAAGAGTTTTGGAAAGAGGGGCAAGTATGCAGTCTGTTGTTGATGAGAGAGCTTGAGAAGTGAGTCAGTTGTTGTTCGCTGATGATACAGCGCTGGTGGCTGATTCATGTAAGAAACTGCAGAAGCTGGTGAATGAGTTTGGTAAAGTGTGTGAAAGAAGAAAATTAAGAGAAAATGTGAATAAGAGCAAGGTTATTAGGCACAATAGGGCTGAGGGTCAAGTCAATTGTTAGGTAAGTTTGAATGGAGAAAAACTGGAGGAAGTAAAGTGTTTTAGATATCTGGGAGTGGATCTGGCAGCAGATGGAACCATGGAAGCGGAAGTGAATCATAGGGTGGGGGAGGGGGCGAAAATTCTGGGAGCCTTGAAGAATGTTTGGAAATCGAGAACATCTTCTCGGAAAACAAAAATGGGTATGTTTGAAAGAATAGTGGCTCGAACAATGTAGTATGGTTGCGAGGCGTGGGCTATGGATAGAGTTGCGCGCAGAAGGGAGGATGTGCTGGAAATGAGATGTTTGAGGACAATATGTTGTTTGAGGTGGTTTGATCGAGTAAGTAATGTAAGGTTAAGAGAGATGTGTGGAAATAAAAAGAGTGTGGTTGAGAGAGCAGATGAGGATGTTTTGAAATGGTTTGGTCACATGGAGAGAATGAGTGAAGAAAGATTGACCAAGAGGATATATGTGTCGGAGGTGGAGGGAACGAGGAGAAGTGGGAGACCAAACTGGAGGTGGAAAGATGGAGTGAAAAAGATTTTGAGTGATCGGGGCCTGAACATTCAGGAGTGTGAAAGGCGTGCAAGGAATAGAGTGAATTGGAACGATGTTGTATACTGGGGTCGACGTGCTGTCAATGGATTGAACCAGGGCATGTGAAGCATCTGGGGTAAACCATGGAAAGTTTTGTGGGGCCTGGATATGGAAAGGGAGCTGTGGTTTCGGTGCATTATTACATGACAGCTAGAGACTGAGTGTGAACGAATGTGGCCTTTGGTGTCTTTTCCTTTCGCTACCTTGTACACATGAGGGGGGAGGGGGTTGTTATTCCATGTGTGGCGAGGTGGCGATGGGAACAAATAAAGGCAGACAGTATGAATTATGTACATGTGTATATATGTATACGTCCGTGTGTGTATAAATATGTGTACATTGATATGTATAGGTATGTATATTTGCGTGTGTGGACGTGTGTATATATATATATATATATATATATATATATATATATATATATATATATATATATATATATATATATATATATATATATATATATATATATATATATATATATATATATATATATATATATATATATATATATATATATATATATATATTTATATATATATGTGTGTGTGTGTGTGTGTGTGTGTGTGTGTGTGTTTGTGTGTGTGTGTGTGTATGTGTGTCTGTATAGATATGT